>NC_133658.1:445629190-445929190 GCF_037893015.1 Macrotis lagotis | reverse complement strand
TCTTCCTTGGTCATAAACTGCTCCCCTTGTCATATATCTGACAGGTAAACTATTCCTTGTTCTCCTAATTTGCTTATAATAATTTTTATGTTGCAATTCTGCACCACTTTTGATCTTATCTTGGTATAGGGTATGAGATGTAGGTCTAACCCTAGTTTATGCCATACTATCTTCCAGTTTTCCTAGAAGTTTTTATCAAAAAAGTGAGTTCTTATCCCAGAAGCTGAATACTTAGGGTTTATCAAACAGCAGATTACTATAATCATTTCTTGCTATCTCTTTTGCACCTAATCTATTCCATTGATTCACCACTCTATTTCTTAGCCTGTACCAGACATTTTGATGACTGATGCTTTAATAATAATTTTAAATCTGGGAAGTCTAAACTGCCTTCTTTTGTATTTTTTTCCATTAATTCCCTTGATATTCTTGACTTCTGTTTTCTCCATATGAATTTAATTACTACTTTTTCTAGTTCACTAAAGTAATTTCTTGGAAGTTTGATTGGTATGGCACTAAATAAGTAGTTTAATTTAGGTAGAATTGTTATTTTTATTATATTAGTTGGGTCTATCCATGAACAGTTGATATTTGCCCAGTAATTTAGATCTGATTTTATTTGTGTGAAAAGTGATTTACAGTTGTTTTCATAGAGTTTCTGAGTCTGCCTTGGCAGGAAATCTCCAAAGTAGTTTCTGTTGTCTGATGTTATTTTAAATGGAATTTCTCTTTCTAACTCTTATTGGTGATATATCTTATTGGTGATATATAGAAATGCTGAAGATTTATATGGGTTTATTTTATATCCTGTGACTTTATTGAAGTTGCTAATTGTTTCCAGTTGGTTTTTAGATGATTTTTAGGGGGTTTTTTAGGTATACCATCATGTCATCTGCAAAAACTGAGAGTTTTGTTTCTTCCTTTCCAATTCTAATTCCTTCCATTTCTTTTTCTTCTCTTATTGATGAAGCTAATATTTCTAAAACAATATTGAACAGTAGTGGTGATAACAGACATCCTTGTTCCACCCCTGATCTTACTGGGAATGTTTTCTAGCTTATTTTTTAATTTTGTGTAACAGATTCTTGGTGTCTCATAAAGTTGTTAGTTTCCACAGAGTCCAATCTTTTTTTTTTAGAAAAGTTTTCT
Source organism: Macrotis lagotis (assembly GCF_037893015.1). NCBI lineage: Eukaryota > Metazoa > Chordata > Mammalia > Peramelemorphia > Peramelidae > Macrotis > Macrotis lagotis. The sequence continues at coordinate 445,928,041 of NC_133658.1, read as the reverse complement.
TCATTTACCTTTTGCATCTCTTTTTCCAATTGGTCAATTCTATTTTTGAAGGAGTTTCTGTCTTTTTCCATTTGCCCAGTTGTGATTTTGAGGGAATTATTTTCTTTTTGCATTTGTCCAATTGTATTTCCAAAGGATTCATTTTCTTGCTGTAAGATATTAATTTTCTCTTTCATAATGTTAATTTTCTCCTGTGTTTCTTTTCCCAGTTTTTCCAATTGATTTTTCAACTCCTTTCTGATCTCTTCTAAAAAGATTTTCTGGACTGGAGATCAATTCATATTCTCCTCTGAAGCTCTAGTCATCTCTGCATTAAGATCCTTGTCTTCCTTCTTTTAGATTGTAAGCCTGATGGCAGCTAAATTAATATTTAAATGTCTTATCTAGCAGTATACCCTTGGTGCTTAATAAATATTTATAACAGTTAAAAAAAAGATCCTTGTCTTCAAGGTAACATTCAATGAGCCCTCCTTTGTGCTGGCCTTTCTTCATTTTGGGCCCTTTCCCTAGGGTCTTGTGTTAGGGGAGGGGCTGATTCATAGACCTTCACTGTTGAGATCCCTAGAGACCTTGTCCACCCAGGGGGTTAAGCTGGAAAAATAAGTACCATTAAAAGTACCCCAGAATGCCGTATATATATTTTTTCTTTTTTTAGGTTTTTGCAAGGTAAATGGGGTTAAGTGGCTTGACCAAGACCACACAGCTAGGTAATTATTAAGTGTCTGAGACCAGATTTGAACTCAGGTACTCCTGACTCCAAGGCCGGTGCTTTATCCACTGCACCACCTAGCCACCCCTAGAATGCTGTATTACTATGAAATATAGTAAGCATAGTTAATAGTAATATAGTTGAGCATCTCCTGTAGGGGATACCAGAAGCTTTTTCTGAATTGTCTATGATTTTTTTTAATTTATGTTTTTATTTTATTACCAAGTTACAAAATTTCCCTCCACCCTCCATTCCCGCCCCTGCTTCCCCTCTACAGCAAACAGTCAGGTTAGCATTTTACATACATATTTTGATAAACACATTTACCAATTAGTAATTTTTGGCATGAGGAATTAGGATTAAGAGAAAGTGATACATAAGAGATAATTTTTGAATAGTGTTCATCAGATTCAGAAGGGGTTTTTTTTTTCTGTGTTTTGTTTTTTTCCTCAGGATGGGGATAATATAGTCTATAGCCAGTCAAATATAGTTGTCCTAGCTCTCTGGACTGCTTAGGGGTGCTGCTTCCATCAAGGTGGTTCATCTCATAATGTTGTTGTTGATGTGTACATTGTTCTCTTAGTTCTACTCCCTTCACTCAGCATCAGATCCTGTAAGTCATTCCATGCTTCTCTGGAGTCCAACCATTTGTGGTTTCTTAAAGAACAATAGTGTTCTATAGTATTCCTATACCATAACTTGTTCAGCCATTCCCCAATTGATGGGAATCCCCTCAATTTCCAGTTCTTTGCCACTACAAAAAACAGCTGCTTTGAATATTTCGGAACATGTGGGGCTTTTCCCATTTTTTATAATTTCTTCTGGATATGGACCTAGAATTGGAATTGCTGGGTCAAAGGGTATGAACAGATTTATTGCTCTTTGGGCTTAATTCCACATTACTCCACAGAAAGGCTAGATCTCTTCCCAACTCCACCAGTAATGCATCAATGTCCCAGTCCTCCCACAACTTCTCCAACATTGATCATCTTACCTTTTTCTCATCTTGGCTAATCTAATAGATGTGAAGTGATACTTCATTGTTGTTTTAATTTGTATTTCTCTAATCTATAGTGATTTGGAGAATTTTTTCATATTATTGCATATCACTTTAATTTCTTCATTTGAAAACTGTCTGTTCATAACTTTTGACCATTTATCAATTGGAGAATGACTTGTGACCTTATAAATTTGATGCAATTCTCTCTCTCTCTCTCTCTCTCTCTCTCTCTCTCTCTCTCTATATATATCTATATATATATATATATATATATATATATATATATATATATATTAGAAATGAGATCTTTATCAGGACTCTTAGTTGTTAAGATTGTTTTCCAACTTTCTATTTTCCTTCTAATATGGTATCATTGATTTTATTAGTGCAAAATCTTTTTAATTTAATATAGTCAAAATCATTCATTTTGCAATTTATAATGTGCTCTGATTTTTGTTTGATCATAAATTTATCCCTTTTCCATATCAGTAGATAGAGTGTTTTTGGTCTATTAATTTATCTATAGTATCACTCTCTCTCTCTGTCTAAATCTTGTACCTATTTTGACCTTATTTTGGTCTAGGGTGGGAGATGTGGATCTATACCTAGTTGTTGCCATACTATTTTCCAGTTTTCCCAATAATATTTGTCAAATAGTGAACTCTTATTCCAGAAACTGATGACTTTGAGTTTGACAAATAGTAGATTGCTATAGTCATTTACTATAGTTTCTTTTGAACCCATCCTAATCCACTGATCCATTACTCTATTTCTTAACCAATACCAGGAAGTTTTGATGACTGTTGCTTTATAGTATAATTCGAGATCTGGTAGAGTTAGGCCACCTTCCTTTACATTTTTTTTCATCAGTTCCCTTGCTCTTCTTGCCCTTTTGCTGCTCCAGTTTTTAATCAAAATAGTTATTTAGTAGTTTGATTGGTAAGGCACTGAATAAGTAATTTAATTTGTGTAGAATTGTCATTTTTATAATATTAACTCGACCTAAACATGAGCATTAATTTTTCCAATTATTTATGTCTGACTTTATTTGGGTGAGGAGTGCTTTTTAATTGTGCTCATACAGTTTCTGGGTTTGTCTTAGGAGATAGATTTCCAAGTATTTAACGTTGTCTACAGTTATTTTAAATGAAATTTCTCTTTCTCTCTCTTGCTCTTGGGCTTTGTTGTTCATATTCAGAAATGCTGATGATTTATGTGGGTTTATTTTATATCCTTTTACTTTGCTGAAAATGTTAATTGTTTCAAGGAGTTTTTTAGATGATTTTCTTGGGTTCTCTAGGTATATCATCATATCATCTGCAAAGAGTGAAAGTTTTTGCTTCCTCATTGCCAATTCTTATTCCTTCTATTTCTTTTTCTTCTCTTATTGCTACTGCTAGAATTTCTAATACTATATTGAATATTAATGGTGATAATGGGAATCCTTGTTTCACCTAATTTTATTTGGAAATGCTCCAAGTTCATTCCCATTACATATAATATTTGTTGATGGTGTTTTAGATAGATACTATTTATTATTTTAAGGAAAATTCCATTTATTCCTAAACTTTTTAATGTTTTTCATAGGAATGGATGTTTATTTTATGAAAGGTTTTATTAGTATCTGTTGAGATAATCACATGATTTTTATTGATTTTGCTACTGATGTGTTTCACTATGTTGAGTGTTTTCTTAATGTTGAACCATCCCTGACTGCCTGGTATAAATCCAGCCTGATCATTGTGTATTATTCTGAGATTACTTGTTGTAGTCTCATACTAAAATTTTATTTAAGATTTTTGCATTAATATTCATTAGGGGGGCGGCTAGGTGGCATAGTGGATAAAGCACCGGCCTTGGAGTCAGGAATACCTGGGTTCAAATCCAGTCTCAGACACTTAATAATTGCCTAGCTGTGTGGCCTTGGGCAAGCCACTTAACCCCAATTGCCTTGCAAAAACCTAAAAAAAAAAAACAAAAAAAATATTCATTAGGGAGATTGGTCTATAATTTTATTTGTCTGTTTTGGTTCTTCCTGGTTTAGCACCATGTCCTCTCCTATTTTTTAAAATAGTTTATGTAGAATAGGAATTAATTGTTCCTTAAATGTTTGGTAGAATTCACTTGTAAATCCATCTTCACCTGGAGACTTTTTCCTAAGGGAGTTTATTGACAGTTTCTTCAATTTCTTTTTCTGAAATGGGGCTATTTAATTAATTTATTTCCTCTTCTGTTAATCAGGGCAGTTTGAATTTTTGTAAATATTCATCCATTTCCCTCAAGTTATCCAATTTATTGGTATACAGTTTAGCAAAGTAGCTCCAAATTATCTCTTTATTTTCCTCCTCATTGGTGGTTAGTTCACCCTTTTCATTTTTGATACTGGTAATTTGGTTATCTTCTTTCCTTTTTTAAATCATATTAAACAAAGGTTAGTCTATTTTACTGGCTTTTTCATAAAATCAACTTTTAGTTTTATTTATGAGATTGATGGTTTTCTTCTTTGCAACTTTATTAACCTCTTCCTTTATTTTCAGAAGTTCTAATCTGGTATTTAATTGGGAATGTTTAATTTGTTATTTGTGTAGCTTTTTTAGTTGTATACCCAAGTCATTGACCACCTCTTTCTCTATTTTATTCATATAGGCATTTTAGAGATATAAAGTTTCCCCTCAAAACTGCCTTGGCTACATCCCACAAATTTTGGTATGATGTCTCATTATCATTTTCTTGAATGTAATTCATTATTATTTCTATTGTTTGCTGTTTGATCCACCCATTTTATAAGATAAAGTTATGTTATTTTCAATTGGTTCTTGGTTTATCTTTCCATGACCTTTTATTACATGTAATTATTATTATATCATGGTCTGAGAAGTGTGTATTTATTATTTCTGCCTTTCTACATTTGATTATAAGGATTTTGTGCCCTAATACATGGTCAATTTTGCTAAAGGTGCCATTTACTGCCAAGAAAAAGGTTTATTCTTTTCTAATCCCATTAAGTTTTCTCCAGAGGTCTAGTATATTGAAGTTTTCTAAGATTCCATTCACCTTCTAAACTTCCTTCTTATTTTGTTGTTATATTTATCTAGTTCCGAGAGAGAGAGATTGTAGCTTCCTATTATTATTAAAGTTTTGCTGTCTTTGTCTCTTTGTAATTCACTCAGCTTTTACTCTAGGAATTTTGATGCTATACCACTAGGTGTATACATGTTTAGTAATGATATACCATCATTACTAGGATGCCTTTTAAGAAGATTTAGTTACCTTTCTTCTCCATTTTAATGAGATTGATTTTTACTTTTACTTTGTCTGAGATTAAGATCACTATCCAAGATTTTTTTTTCTTCAGCTGAGACATAACATATTTTGCTCCAACCTTTTATCTTTTACCTGTGTATATCTCACTATTTCAAATGTGTTTCTTATAAGCAACATATTGTAGGATTCTGGTTTTTAATCTATTCTGCTATCTACTTCCATTTTATGGGACAGTTTGTCCCATTCACATTTACAGTTGACATTACTAATTCTGTATTTTCCTCCATATTCTCTTTCTCTATTTATATTTTTCTCTTTCCTTTTCTCTTATTCATCCTCATCAAAATTTTACTATCTTTCCCCTTTGACTTTTCTTTTAAAAATTTAACTTATACCTTCCCTTCCCTTTTAATTGTCCATTTTCCCTTATCTTTTTCTTTCCCAGTCTCTCCCTTCCCTGTAGATTAAGTTAGATTTTTGAACTGAAGTAGAAATATATCTTATCACCCCTCTCAACTAAATCTATTGAGTAGAATTTACTCAGCATTCACATTCTCCTTCTTTCCCTCTAAAATTATAAAGCATTGTTCCTCTTCCCTTGGTGTTATTTATCACTCTAATACTATTAATCATGTATCATCAATAACAGTTTGATTATTTGATTTCTTAAGCTCATATGATTATCAAGTTATCATCACAGATTGTTTGCTTGATAAGCAGTATTGACTCAAATTGCATCAAATTATAATAATAATAATCATTTTTTACCTTTACCTCCTTTTCAGGTATCTTTCAAGTACACACAAACCTCCTCATGAGTCAAAGTATCATCCAAAGACATATCATTTCTTGATCTATTTGTGCTCCTCCCCTCAAATCTATTTTCTCTCATATCTTACCTCCCCTCTCCCTCCCCTACCCAAGGTCAGGGTATTTAACTCCTTGTTAAGTGAAACAAGGCCTATTCTCACTCCTACTTTGTCTCCCCCTCCTCACTCAGGGAACTTAATGAAGCACTGGTTAAGTCAAATCCTGATCTAATTAACTGTAACAATCTTAAAGATGTCTAAATACTGGGAGACTCTGGAGGTCTCACCAGAGAACTTTAAAATGATTGTAAGTTAGAGTCATTGACTCAGGACATCACAAGTAATGACTCCTTCATTAGACCAGGGGCTAAGCACTATGTGATTAAAGTGCCATAAAGGATAATTAGACACTTAAGCTTGAAGTTAACACCCATGCTATTCTTCAGGGCTTTTTGTTTCAAATATAATGATATCATCTTGGACCTCTTCAATTGAGAGATAAGACTTAATTATTCCCATATTCTTTAGATTCATTCTCTTCAATTATATTTTACCCTTTAATTATCCTAAGAGAAGTAAAGTTCTAAAGAATTAGAAGTGTTATATCTTCTCTTTCAGGGTTGTATATAATTTGATAGTCTTGACCAACATTTGTTTTATTTTGTTTTGTTTTTTTCCTTCCCCTTTTCATTTACATTTTTTTCCCCTAATGAAACTCTTGAGTTTTGTATTTGGCAATTGAATTCTGTGTTCAGTTCTGGTCTTTGTGTCAGGAAATTCTGGAAGTCCACTATTTTGTTGAATATTCATCTTTTCCCCTGATAGTATATGCTGAATTTTACAGGGTAGTACATTCTTGGTTGTTATCCCAGGTCCTTCGCTTTCTGAAATACACTATTCCAAGTCTTCTGATCCTTCACTGTTGAGGATGATAGGTCCTGTGCAAGTCTGATTCTATTTCTTTTATATTTGAATTGCTTTCTTTTTGCTGCTTGCAATATTCTCTCCTTTTTTGAGAGTTTTGGGATTTGGCTATTACAGAGCCCTGGAGTCTCTCTTTCTGGAGGAGTTCTGCAGATTCTCTCAATGGTTATAGTTGTTCTAGTAGATTTGGACAATTTTCCCTTATAATTTCCTGCATGATGTTTTCCAGTTTCTTTTCTTGATCTATGCTTTCTAGTACTCTAATGATTCCTAGATTGTCTCTTCTGAATCTATTTTCCAGGTCATTTGTTTTCCCTAAAAGACACCTTACATTTGCTTCTATTTTTTTAGTCTTTTTAGTTTGTTTGATGGAATCTTGTAGTCTTGTAAATTCATTGGTTTCTTTTGTTCAAACTTAATTTTTAGGGTTTTATTTTCTTCAATTAGCTTCTATGTTTGCTTTTTTGCTGCTCGTATTTCTTTTTTGTTAAAACAAATGCAAAAGCTTTTTTATATATAAGTAATGGTTTACTTTTTTTTATAAATTTGATTCAATTCTCTATGAGAAATGGGATCATTATCCAAGAAACTTGACTCACAGTATTTTTCATAGTTGCTCTTGCTAAATGTATTTCCCTCTATCCTATTCCCCTCCCAAGTTATTCTATTCTCTTTGCTTTCACTCTGTGCCTCCTCAAAAGTGTTTTATTTCTGACTATCCCCTCTCCCAATCTATCTTCCCTTCCACCATCCACACCCCCTTTTCTTATTTCCTTCTCCTCTTATTTTCATGTTGGATAGATAGATTTCCATATCCAAATGAGTGTGTATGTTATTCCTTCTTTGAGTCAAATCTAATGAGAGTAAGGTTCATTCATTCCCCCTCCTATTCCCACTATCTCTCTCCCCTGTAAAAGCTTTTTCTTTTTTATGTGATATAAACTACCCCCTTTCTCCCTCTCCCTTTCCCTTTTGCTTAGTACACTGTTCTCTTATTCCTTGATTTTATTTTTTTAGATATAGTATTCAGCTCATTTCAATTCTTCCAAGATGGTATGATCTAAGGAGAAGGACCTCTAAGTCTATGCTCCAGTCTATAACCACAAGTACATTTGTGAATGCAAACCCTTGTGTATTAGTTTTCATCTTCTCATATGACTGTCATCCAGCTCCAAGTAGGGATAAAGCAACAGCCTTGCCTCAGGGCTACCAGAGATACATGTAATCTTTTTCTGACCAGTTGTTTAGCTCCCTTGAAATCTATGGACTGAGAGCTCTCAAAGCAGCTGTTGGCACTGCTGATTTTTGGGGAGAGTGCTCAGGTGAGTAGTCTCTTTTATCTCTGACATCTTGGTTGGCTCTGTTCAGTATTCTTGAGGCCTTCTAGGTCCTGCTGGCAGAGAGAGAAAAAAGATTGATCATTACTCTACCCATGAAAATAATAGTCCTTTTGTATTCAAATAAACTGAGGAACCCCTATGTTTCATAGTAATTTATTGGTCCTTTTTTTTTGGCAAGGCAATGGGGCTAAGTGGCTTCCCCAAGGCCACACAGCTAGGTAATTATAGTGTCTGAGGCTGGATTTGAACTCAGGTACTCCTGACTCCAGGGCCGGTGTTCTATCCACTGTGCCATCTAGCCACCACCTGTTTCATAGTAATCTAAACGGAAGAAAAGAGAAGATGGAGCAGATCCAAAAAGTTGCACCTCTCCTGACTACCAGATAAAGAAAAGAGAGACCATAGTCAAGTCCCAGATCTCATGACTAACTGTGAATAAGATAATATAATCTAGTTTACTTTTCTTTTTTTGAATATTATATGCATGAAGTATTCATCTATCTTTCAGTATATATTTTTGTATACTTAAAAGAGTCCATTAGGGCAGAGAACCAGTTGTTAATTTATTTGAATCCCACCACTGAGTTTAACTTAATCTTTGGTTCCATGGTCTTAAAATGATAGTTGAGTAGGGAATGTGATTGTTTTTAATAGTTAACCAGGGACAATTTGGAAGATCAGGGGGGAGATCTCTGCCAGAGTGAGTGCATGAAGCCCAGCCCTCAGGGAACTCAGCCAGCAGTGTGACCATAGCAGCCCAGATCCAGGTACCAGAAGCAGGAGGAGCCAGTAAGCAGGAGCCTCCAGGCAACTAATCCCTGAGTGCTGAACATTCAAGCCATAGGGGAGTGGAGAGAGACTTCCAAGGTCTGTCCTCTGGCCCTGGAATAGGACTCTGGGGCTCTGACCTGATCCTGATCACAGTCTAGACCCCACATAGAACAGCAGGACCCCCCTCAGCCCCATGGTAGAGAGGTGCACTTGTGGTCATTCGCATACCAGGAGGGAAGACATAGCTTCATACACTGAGATCCTCATGGGGGGGTGCCTCAATAATACTCAAAAATTCAGGAAGCACCCCAAAAACCAGACACAGGCTGGGGAAATGAGTAAACATAGAAAAAAGAGGCACCCCATTGAGAAATACATTGTCTATGATTCCAAGAAGGATCAAAATACTCAATCTGAAGATGAAGAAGTACAAACTCCTGAATTTAAAGACTGCAAGAAAAATGGAAATTGGGCTCAGGTTATGACAGAGCTCACAAAAGATTTTGAAAATCAAGTGAAGGAGATAGAATAAAAATTGGAAAAAGAAATAAGAGAGATGCAGGAAAAACATGAAAAAGAAGTCAGCAGCTTAGGGAGATCCAAAAAAAAAAATGCTGAAGAAAATAACATGTTAAAAACCAGGATAGGTCAAATAGATAAAACAGTTCAAAAAGTTATTGAAGAGAAGAATGCTTTAAAAAGCAGAAGTGGCCAGATGGAAAAAGAAATAAGAAAGCACTCTGAGGGATAAAAAATCCTACAGCTGTAGAATGGAACTGAGGGAAGCTGCTGACTTTATGAGAAATCAAGACACAATACTTCAAAACCAAAGAATGAAAAATTAGAAGAATATGCGAAACATCTCATTGAAAAAAACAACTGATCTGGAAAATAGATTCAGGAAAGATAACATAAAAATTATTGGGATACCTGAAAGTCATGATCAGGAAAAGAGTCTTGACCTCATTTTTAAAGAAATCCTACAGGAAAATTGCCCAGATATCCTAGAAGCAGAGGGCAAAATAGAAATTGAGAGAATCCATGAATCTCCCCTGGAAAGAGATCCAAAAATAACAGTCCCATGGAATATTATAGCCAAGTTCCAGAACTCCCAAGTCAAAGAGAAAATATTACAGGCAACCAGAAGGACACAATTCAAATATCATGGAGCTGCAGTCAGGATCACACAGGACTTAGCAGCAACTATATTAAAGGCTCATAGGGCTTGGAATATAATATTCCAGAAGGCAGAAGAGCTTGGAATGCAATCAAGAATCAACTCCCCAGAAAAACTGAATGTCCTCTTGCAGGGAAGAAAAAATGGACTTTCAGCAAACCAGGGGAATTTCAAATGTTCCTGTTAAAATGGCTGCAGCTGAACAGAAAGTTTGATCTTCAAATACAGGACTTGAGTGAAGCATAGAGAGTGGAGGAAAAGGGTAAAATATGAGGGTCTTAATGATGAACTATATGTATTACTGCTTAGAAAAATGATACTACTCATGAGAAACTTCTCATTTAATAGAACAGGTAAAAGGAGATTTTATAGATGAAGCACATGAGAGAGCTCAATTTGAAGATATAATATATTGTAAAAATGGAGTCAGTGGCTAAAAGGGAAATGTAATGGGAGTAAGAGAAATGAGAGGTGGAATAGGCCAAGATATTTCATATAAGACTTTTTATTACAATGAGCTATTGCAATGATATGGAAGTGGGGAAGGTGAGGGGGAATGAGGGAACCTTTGCTCACATCAGAAGTGGCTAGGAGAGGAAACAGCATATATACTCAATGGGGTATAGACATCTAGAGTAAGAAGGAGAGAAGAGAGACAGGGGGGAAGAGGGGTATGTGAGTGATGGAAGAGAGGGTAGACCATGGGGAAGAGTGGTCAGATATAACATATCTCCTTTTTTTACTTCTTGCAAGGGGCTGGGATTGGATGGCCTTTCTGGGACCACAGGGCCAGGTGGTTGCTGGGTCTAAGGGGTAGTATGTGGGCTCAGGACCTCTTGGCCCTAGGGCCAGTGATTTGTCTGCTCCACTACTCAGCTACCCTACAGCACATCTAAGAAGAGGGACAGAGTGAAAGGAGAAAGAAAATATAGTATATGGTATTGGGGAAGTATGACTGAAGGGAGCTGCAATCAGCAATGGCAAGGGTAAAAAATATGGAAGTAGCTTTTGTGATGGACTTATCCTAAAGAATGTAATCCACCACGACAGAGCTGGAGGTGTTGGAACACAGACTGAAGCACATTTGTTGTTGTTGTTGTTGTTGTTGTTGTTGTTGTTGTTGTTCTTCTTCTTCTTCTTCTTCTTATTATTATTATTATTATTATTATTATTATTATTAATGGGTTAGTGGCTTGCCTGGGACAGCACAGCTGAGTGATTGCTGGGTGTCTGGGGCCAGATTTGGGCTGAGGTGTTCCTGGATCCAGGGCTGGTGCTCCATCCACTGCACCACCTGACTGCCCCTATTATTATTTTTTTATTTTAATTTTTGTTCTCCTTCTTTTACTTTATTGCTCTTAAGGGTCTATATTTTGGGGGGAGGGGTATTATGTTTATTCTTAAACAAGAATATTTTAGTAATGTATATAAAAACCTCATTTGCACAAAAATAAATAAATAAATAGAGAGCTAGATAAGCAAACAAACGAATGAATTAATGAATAAATGAATGAATGAATAAACAAACAAATAAATAAATAAAGTTAACCAGGAAAAATCATTAACTTTTTGTAGTCATTTTCTAAGATAGTATTGAAAGAATAACAGTAAGAATGCATTTCCCCAATGCCATAGATTGGGTTGGGGTTCACTTTTCCATACTACATAAAGCATCAATGATATGAATGTGCACCGACTATTCCATTAGTAGAGAAAAACATAAATAGGAAAAATACATGACCAAAGCAATTCACTCTTCAGCCAGTATGGCATCTTTTTCTTCTTGTGGCATCTTCATGAAGCTCCTCTGGGTATATATCTGCTGGGTAGCTGCTCAGTTGTGTTCCCTGGGTCTGTTTCTTTCTTTAACTTACCTCTTAACAAGCCAGGCAAATTCTCTTGATTCATATAGCTATTTTGACTATGAGGCATTTTGGGCCTCCAATTCCTACTACCCACCAGAATATTTATTCTCTAGAAAAATCTCATGATCAACAGAAAGAAAAAATAAACAACCAAAACAATATATGTAGCTGAACTTTAAAAACATTTATCATTTAATATAGCATTTATCATTAACTGGTATAAAATTAAACATTTATGTCATGGCCAGCACTTCATTTTTATCAATTGGCTATGGCTTCCTAAAAATATAAATATTGTTTTCTTTTCTTAACAAGAGAACTTCTAAAATTCTCCCACCCTTTCCCTTTATATATATGTATGCATGCATGAACAAGCATTTTCATTTTATTCTTGGTTTAAATGAAAAAAAAAGAAGTAAAATAAATGCAGAAGCAAATTAAAGATTGTTTTTGTGTTAACCAAATATTTCAAACCTTTGTCCAAATTAGAAAATCCAAAATTTAAATTTTTTATATATGGTTATTAATAGCATATTAACATCTGTCATTGAGTTGTTAATTATATTAAACAAAAATTGAAAAATAAAAATATTATTATGAAACCTTGCAAATATCATTAATTCTATGAGGTATTACCCAATAGCTTTCTTTATTTCCTACAGAATATTCCATATTAAATATTTATGATTATTTAATCATCAAAGTTATATAACTATATACACACATATATGTGTGTATATATATATATATATATATATATATATATATATATATATATATATATATATATAGTTATCATTAAAGGTAACCATACTCCCTGCTCAACTATAGTTTTAAGATCATGAACCTAAAGATTAAGTTAAACTTAGTGGTGGGATTCAAATAAATTATCAACTGGTTCTCTGCCCTAATGACCATTTGAAGCATACAAAAAGTTATACCTAATGTATATAAAGTTATATAAAGTGAATGCTAAATTTTATAATTATATAGTGCATATTTTATCCTGGAGCACTTTAAGATAAATATTATTGTAGTTATTAAAAGAATGTATACTTTAAAAGATATTATGAGGAGTATATTAAAGTACTACAGGGGTTCATAGCATAGTTTTTGTTGTTGTTTAAAGGGATTCTTGGGAAAAAATTGTTGGAAGTGACCAATTTAAAATAAATCTCTCCAATTTTGTACTTGAAGCAACTGAGGCCTAGAGAAGTTGAGTGCACTTGACCACATATGTGATAAGAATTATAATTCAATTATAAGGCCTTGTTGGAGAAAAATAACAAATAACAAAAAATTTATGAAATCAAGACATTTTCTAAGGCAACAGAAAAATATCAAAATATTAAGAGAATGTTTGCATGGAGAGTATAGGGTAAGAGATACACAGAACTCTTTATATTGACATCAAGACAAAAGGAACAGATTAAAAGAACATTAGGAAAAAATCTTTCTGACTATAACTTTATGAAATACTAGGTCACATTCCTATTGAATATTAAGGAATCTCTTGCTCTTTTAAAAATTGGAATCACAGAGTAATATTTCTTTAAAGTAGGGGGATGGACAAAGTGACTTTTCAGGTTCATCATCTGATTTTTTTTCCTTTTCTGCAACTATTCTCTTTTCCCAAAAGAGGGAGCTAATTCCCTTTATCTAGCTTGAACTTCCCAAAATGGGATATGTGCTTTTCAGAAGATATAAATCAAGGAAAAATAAGTTGCAATTCAAGGATAAAAGCCTGATTAAAAAATAATACAAATAATAGTTTGCACTTCTATAATGCATTAAGTCTTGCAAAACACTTTACTCCTAATGGCCTTATGAATGTTTATTAATAGAAATTTTGTTATCCCCATTTTATAAATGAGAAATTGATGCTTAAAGGTGACCTGCCCATGTAATTATTAAGAATTAAAAACTCAGATAGCCAGATTCAAAGTCCAGTGTTCTTTTCATAAAGCTATTTTTGAGTAGCACCAAGTTTATTCAGCACTTAGTTTACTAAAGAATTAGAGTCTAATGAGATGTCCATATTATTATATAAAGAACCAAGAGCTAGAAAAGAGATATTTTTATAGAATGGACTTGCTATCTAGAGTATCACTGTCAATCTTGTCAAAGTCTTAACTCTTTTCACATGAGATCCTTGTTCCCTATGGAATATGTAGATACATTGATGAATGTATGATCTAATTTGGATTTGGATACTCCTTTCAATTGAGCAAGTCACAACCCATTCACACCTTCTTATACTCATTATATTCTCCAGTCCATATCCTTCAGTAAATTCTCCAAAGGGTGATGACACCTAGTGCTCTAAGAATGTCTTCTAGATATCTTAATTGTAAATGATACTAGCTTCATTTCTGATTTACAGATGAAAAATATTTCAACTTGGAAAAAAAATTGAACTAGTTTCTATAACCTATCCCCATTCATTTCTAATAATACAACTCTTTGAAAGTATATTTTATATGTAGCTATAGTTTTTTGTGCTTCTTATTGTTGGTAATATGTTGCAATCTATTCATTTTTACTATGTAGCTTCTGCTCCCTTTCTGACATTTGGTCACCATCACTGCATTTGAGAAAGGGAAATGCTTGGGATTGAGGACTGTTTTGTATTTTTTTTCATTGTATTGTGTATTGCTGTGGCAAAAAAAAAAATCCATTATTAATAGATTATCTTTACTTTCGGCAGTACTCCTTTCTCTACTTAACTAACTGTCCCTCAGAGAGAAGCCATACTCTACTACTAGGATCATATTTGAAATCTTTCCAGAAAATTTATAATGTAATGAATTATCATATAATTTCTCCTATATTTTATCATCTGGGGCCCAGCATTCTAGTTAGGGCCCTCTCCAAACTTATCTATTATACTTTTACTTAGTGCTAAAGTTATGATTTTGTTGCTATTGTTCAGTCATTTTTCAGTTGTGTCCATCTCTTTGTGACACATTTGGTATTTTCTTGGAAAAGATACTAAAGTAACTTACCATTTCTTTATCCAATTCATTTTACAGATGAAGAAACTGAAGCAAATAGATTTGTCCAAGGTCACAGAGCTAGTAAGTGTCTGGGGTCAGATTTGAACTTAGAAGATGAATCTTCCTGACTTCAGGTATGACATTCTATTCACTGTACTACCTAGCTTCCCTGCATTGAAGTATGATGGACAGTCTTTAAAACAAAATAAAAAGACAGGGGAGGGGGAACATAAATGGAACTCTTTAATCTCAATTTCTACATCCATTTACATTCTTACGATTACAAGATCCCTTTGAGAAATCAAGTCTTTCTATGACCAAAATTCCTCCTGCTTTTAAGGTAAAAAGTGCCTTGGAAAATAAAATATACTCAGAAAACATCTCATTAACTTAAAACAAGAAAGTTTTATCTTTGCTTCCAAGGAATTCCAGTGTGTGCTTAAACCTCTAGAGGGCAGCATGTTCTTAAAAAAGAAATTCTCTTCTACCACTTGGACTTTTTTTTAAATAGCCAACTATCTTCAACTGAAAAGTTTGTCTCCTTTTAAAAAGTCTTTCCAGCATATCATTAAAACTATTTTAAAAATAGCTAAATATTTTCTCTCTAATTTCCAGTGACTATCACAGGAATGGGTTTTGTCAGATAAAAGTATTATACAAAACAGAAAGTAACCTGTAAGGAAAATTGTACAAAGAAAGAAGGAAAGAAAGAAAGAAGGAAAGAAAGAAAGAAAGAAAGAAAGAAAGAAAGAAAGAAAGAAAGAAAGAAAGAAAGAAAGAAAAGGAAACCCTTCAACATCCACAATAAATAAACCTAGAGAGTAACAAAGAAATCCATGTTTTGGAATATTTCCTGAGTAGATCCAAAATGGTCATTCAAAGCTAAGAAGCTCCTGGATCTTTTTCCAAAACAACTTTAAATGAAATTTCTAAACAGACCTTAAATAAATATAACACAAAAAATAGAGTGAAATAACTTTTCAATTTCAGATATCTTGGATGAACTTCAGAAAACATTTGTCTCATATGGGTTAAAGGGGAATGCAACCCAGCTTGATAGGAAACCAACTGGGAACCCGGGGGAGACTCTTAGCCACAGCACATCTCAGGTCCAGCTTAGCATTTCAGCAGAACAGGAGCTTAGCAAAGAAGGTTCCAATCCCAGCTCAGAAAGCAAATTGACTGACTAAAACAATACTATTAAAAGTAAAACTGATCAACTGGAAAAGGAAAATATCTTCTTTATAAGTAAAATTATGACAGATCGCTTTCTGGGGGGAGAGTAAGATTGGGGGGAAAATTGTAAAACTCAAAAATTCAAATAAAATCTTTAATAAAAAAGTAAAATCAACCAACTGGAAAAGGAAGGAAATAAAAATAAAACCCTAAATATTAGAATTGGAAAACTGGAAACTAATAATGCTATGACACAATGAGATTCTATCAAACAAAACTAAAAGGATAAAAAAAGAAGAAAAAGTAATATACCTATTAGAAAAATGACTAATCTAGAAGCTTGATCTATTGATCAAGGAGAGATAATTTATTCATTATGGGTCTATCTGAAAGTCATGATCAGAAAAAGAGCCTGGCTAATATCTTGAAGGAAATATCAGGGAAAGCTTCTCAAATATACCAGAACAAGTACATGAAATTGTCCTTGAAAGAAACCATCAATCATCCCTCAGAAACAGATCCCAGAATAAAAACTCCAAAGAATAGTATAGTCAAAGGGGCAGATAGGGGTGGCTAGGTGGCATAGTGGATAAAGCACCAGCCTTGGAGTTAGGAGTACCTGGGTTCAAATCCAGTCTCAGACACTTAATAATTACCTAGCTGTGTGGCCTTGGGCAAGCCACTTAACCCCATTTGCCTTACAAAAACCTAAAAGAAGTAGTATAGTCAAATTATCAGAATTAGCAACTAAAGGAGAAAGAACTGCAAGTAGACAAAAAAAAAGTAATTTAAATATCAGGGTGCCATAAGGGTTGCACAGGGCTTCTCAGATTCAGCATTGAAGGACCAAAAAGCCTGGAATATAATATTCTGGAAGGCAACAGAGCTTGGGTTACAAACAAGAATCAACTACATTGCAAAATTCAGCACATTCTTTTAGGGGAAAAGATGTATTTTCAACAAAATAAAGGACTTGCAAACTTATCTGATAAAAAGATCATAAATGAACAGAAAATATGATCTTTAAATACAAGACTCAAGAGATGCACAAAAAATTAAAAGAGGGCAGCTAGGTGATGCAGTGGATAGAACACTGGCCTTGGAGTCAGGAGTACCTGAGTTCAAATCCAGTCTCAGACACTTAATAATTACGTAGCTGTGTGGTCTTGGGCAAGCCACTTAACCCCATTTGCCTTGCAAAAACCTAAAAAAAAAATTCAAAGAAAAGGAAAAAAGTTACTCAATAAGACTTAATTGTTCTCATATCTATATGGGAAGACAACACTTATAAACTCTTAAGAATTGCATTTCTTTTAAGACAGTTAAAAGGAATGTACTTTGTGGGTATAAATTGCTTATGATGTGATGATGCTTATAACCCTTGAGAATTATACTTCTAGCAGGAAAGTTGAGAGGATTTTGACCTTTGACAGAGGATATAGATACAAGACAGGAATAAAACAATTAACATATGATAAAAGAGGAGAAGGCAGAGGCATTAGAGAAGAAATAACATCACATAAAGAGTCATTAAAGGACCTATTACAATAGAGGAAAAGAAATTAAGGTGTGGCTCAATGAGAGAATAACATACATTCCCAACTGGATTTAGAAATTTATCCTATCCCACAGGGAAGTAAAAAGGGAAAGGGACAGGAAAATCAGGGAAAGGAGGTGCTGATAAAAGGGAAGAGAAAATTAAAAGTAAAATTTTTTTAAAGTAAAGGAGAAGGGGGCGACTAGGTAGCACAATGGATAGAGCACCAGCCCTGGTGTCAGAAGGACCTGAGTTCAAATCCAGCCTCAGACACTTAATAATTACCTAGCTGTGTGGCCTTGGGCAAGCCACTTAACCCCATTGCTTTGCAAAAACTAAAAAATAAATAAATGAATGAATGAATGAATGAATGGATGGATAAGTAAATAAATAAATGAATGAATGAATGAATGAATGAATAAATGAGTAAGTAAGTAAATAAATAAATAAATAAAGTAAAGGAGAAGGGACAGCTAGGTGGCACAGTGGATAAAGCACCAGCCCTGGAGTCAGGAGCACCTGGATTCAAATCTGGTCTCAGACACTTAATAATTACCTAGCTGTGTGGTCTTGGGCAAGCCACTTAACCCGATTTGCCTTGCAAAAAAAAAAAAAACCCTAAAAAATAAATAAAATAAAGTAAAGGAGAAAATGAGAAGAAAAGAGAAAGGGACTGATAGAAGGGAGGATAGATTGAGTGAGGCAGCAGTTAGAAGGAAAACATTGATAAGGAGGGATAAGGGGTAAGGAAAAAGAAAAGTACAAATAGAAGGAAGATAGGACAGAGGGAAATACAAAGCTAGTAATCATAATTATGAATGTGAATGGGATGAATTCTTCCATAAAATAGAAATGGATGGCAGAATGGATTAAAAACTAGAATCCTAGAATACATTGATTACAAGGAAAACATTTGAAGCAACATAGGATAAAAATAAAGGGCTAGAAAAAATATATTACACTTCAACTGAAAAAAATAGGAGTAGCAATCCTGATCTCAGACAAAGGAAAAGCAAAAATAGATGTAACTAACAGGGATAAGGAATGAAATTGTCTCTTCCAAAAAAAAAGGTAACATAATAATGTTTGCCCTTCATTTTCGAAGAAGATCATGATATCAGGGAGATGAACTGAATTTGAGTGAGAGGGATACTGTGCTAAGTCACCAGCCTCTCTCCAGGGCCATCTGGGTCCAGTGGCCAGATATGAGTCAGGATGATTGGAGACAACTCTGGATGCGGGGCAATCAGAGTTAGGTGACTTGCCAGGTGACACAGCTAGTAAATGGCAAGTGTCTGAGGTCAGATTCAAATTCCCATCCTCCTGAATCTAAGACCAGTGCTCAATCTACTGCACCACCTGGCTTCCCTAAAAGGTAACATAAGCTTTGAAGTAATATCAATATTAAACATATATGTAACAAGTGTTATAGTATCCAAGTTCTTAGAGAGAAAGATAAATGAAAACATAGACAACAAAATTAGTAGGGAACCTCAACATCCCTCTCTCAAGGTTGGATAAGTCTAACCACAAATTAAATAAGAAGAAAGATAAAAAAAAAGTTGAATAGAACTTTAGAAAGTTAGATATGATAGAGCTCTGGAAAAAATTGAATGGGATAGAAAGGAATATATCTTCTTCCCTGCAGTACATGGTACCTGCACAAAAATTGTCCAAAAACTTCATAATCAAATAACAAAAAAAGCAGAAATTTTAAATGCATCCTTTTCAGATCATGATGCAATAAAAATCACATGTAACAAAGAGCCTTAGAAACCATTTTTAAAGAATGAGTGGATCAAACAACAAAGCCTAGAAATAATCAAAAATTTCATCCAAGACAATGGATAATGATGAGACATCACACCAAAACTGTGGGATGCAGATAAAAGAAATATTAGAGACAGTTTTTTTTTATCTCTAAATGTTGATGAGCTGCTTGAGAAAGTCTGGGAGAAAAGTCAGTTATGACTAAAGTCTGGGTCTTTGTAACCCTCCATGAAAGAGCTCTCCATGGAATTCTTTCATGATGGCACAACTATGTGATCACATGACCTCACTTGTGTGATAGCTTTGGGCTCAAACTTCTTGACCTGGGTTACATTCTGTGCAAGTTTGAGAAATATCATTGACTTGTTTTATCTTGTTTGCTAATTTTTTGGTTTTCTGCCATAAAAAAACTGTCTGATACTGTGAATAAATGGTTCTGTTAGTTGTCCTGCTAGCAACCCCACCCACGCATGCACACTTCATTTCTCCCCTGTACCATGTTCTACCTGGTGGACATCTAAATGCTTAAATGCTTAAAAATAGAGAAAGAAGAACTAGAAAAAGCTAGGAAAAAAACAAATTAAAAATCCCCAATTAAATACCAAATTAGAAATTCTGAAAAGCAGAGGAGAAATTAATAAAATTGGAAATAAGAAAATTATTGAACCAATAAATAAACATGAGAATTCATTTTACAAAAAAAAAACCCAATAACCAAATCCTTTGGTCAATCTGATTTAAGGAAAAAAAGAAAGGAAATCAAAAATGAAAAGGGTGAACCAATGAGGAGGAAAATAAAGTAATAATTCAGACCTATTTTACCCTACTTGTGCTAATAAATCTGACAATTATGTGAAATGGATGAATATTTAAAAAAATATAAACTGCCAAGATTAACAGAAAAAGAAATAAACAGTTAAAAAATCCCACTTCAGATAAAGAAATTAAACAAGCTATCAATGAACTCCCTTAGAAAAAATATGAAGACCAAATAGATTTACAAATGAATTTTATGAAATATTTAAAGAATAATTAACTCCAATTCTATATAAACTATGACACCAACATGGTGATGATATCTAAACAATGAAGACAAAGACAAAGAAAATTATAGATCAATCTTCCTAGTCAATATTATGGATGCAAAATTTTAAATAAAATTTATTATCACAAGTATCACTAGGATAATACACTATGATCAGTTTGGATTTATGCCAGGTATGCAAGGATGATTCAATATTAATAATACAATCAGCATAATTAACAAGATCAGTAGCAAAATTAATCATATTATTAATATTAATAAATATTATGTTTATTATATTGCAATATAATCAATGCTGTATATATTGATTTTAATAATTAATAATCATATGGTTATCTCAATAATTAAGCACTAGAGAGCGTTAAAATGCTAGAGAGCTTAGGTATAAATGGAGTTTTCCTTAAATAGATAGGCAGTATATATCTAAAACCATCAGCAAGCATTATAAGTAATGAGGATAAACTAGAAGCATTCAAAATAAGATTGGGGTGAAATAAGGATGCTAATTAGCACCACTATTATTCAATATATTATTAGATATGTCAATTTTAGCAACAAGAGAAGCCAAAAAAATTGACAGAATTAGAATAGGCAATGAGGGAACAAAATTCTCACTCTTTGAAATGATAGAAATTCAACTAAAAAACTACTTTAAATGATTAATAATTTTAGCAAAGCAGCAGTACACAATATAAATTCACATAAATACTCAACATTTCTATAGGTTACCAGCCAAGTTCAGCAGCAAGAGTTAGACAAATTCTCTTTAAAGCATCAGTAGATAATATAAAATATTTAAAAATCTACTTCTCAAGACAAACTAGAAATTATATAAATATAATTACAAAATTCTATTCATACAAAGTCAGATCTAAACAGCTGGAAAGATGTTAACTTCTCATGTGTAGGGCAAGTTATTATAATAAAAATGACATGTCTACTTAAAATAAATTTCTTATTTAGTACCATGCCAGTCAAACTACCAAAAATTATTTTCCAGAGCTAGAAAAAAAATGGAGAAACAAAAGGTCAAGAATATCAAGGGAATTAATGAAAAAACTGTAAAGGAAGGTGTCCTCACTCTCTCAGATCTAAAACTATATTATAAAACAGCATTCATCAAAACTGTCTGATACCATATAAGAAACAGAGAAGTGGATCAGTGGAATAGATTAGGTACAAAAGAAATAGTAGTGAACGACTATAGTAATTTAATGTTTGATATAGTCAAAGACTAGCTTGTAGGATAAGAACTCATTATTTGACAAAAACTACTGGGAGAACTAGAAAATAGCATGGCATATAGTAGGGTGAGAGCAACATCTCACCCTATAATAAGGTCAAAATAGATACAGGTTTTGGACATACAGAGTGATAAACCAATTAACAAAACAAAAAGTAATTCATCAGATTTGTGGAGGGGGAGAAAGTTTTAAGATCAAATAAGAGATAGAGAACATTATATCTTGCAAAATGAATAATTTTGACTACATTAAATCTAAAAGTTTTTGCACAAACAAAACTAATGCAACCAATATTGGGAAATAATTTTCTCAGCTAGTGATAATGATAACTAATTGATAAATGAACAAAGGATATATAAGCTGACAGTTTTCAGATGAAGAAATTAAAATTATCTATAGATATATGAAAAAAATGTTCCATATCATTATTGATTAGAGACATTCAAATTAAAACAACTCTGAGGTACTACCTTACAACTCTCATATTGGCTAAAATGATAAAAAAGGAAAATGATTAATTGTGGAGGGCATATGGGAAAACTGGACCCTAATGCATTTTTGGTAGAGTTGTGAACTTCTCCAACCATTCTGGAGTACAATTTGGAACTATGTCCAAAGGACAATAAACTTGTTCATATCCTATGATCTAGCAATACCTTGACTAGGTTTGTATCTCAAAAAGACAATAAAAAAGGTAAAAGACCAACATGAACAAAAATATTTAAAGCACCACTTTTCATTTTGACAAAGAATTGGAAATTGAGGGAATGTCCATCAGTTGGCGAATGACTGAACCAGTTTTGGTATATGCATGCTATGTAATACCATTGTTATGTAATAAATCATGAACAACCTGACTTCAGAAAAACATGGAATAACTTTCATGAACTGATGCTGAGTGATGTGAGCGGAACCAGAAGAACATTGTACCCATTCACAACATTTTGTGATGATCAACTATGATGGACACAACTCTCCTCAACAATGCAGTGATAATGGAAAATCCTGAGAAACCTATTAAGGAAAATGTCATCCAAATCCAGAATTAAAATGATAGATGTTTAATGCAGAAAAAAAATATGTTCACTTTTAAAAGCTTCTTTTATGTGTTTCTTTCTTTCTCGTGGTTATTCTTTCTCTTAGTTCTGTGTTCTCTTAGTTCTCTTTCACAACCTGACTAACATGGAAATATGTTAAACACATTTATATCTGTACCACCTATTTCAGATAGTTTACTGCCATGGGGGGGGGGGAGAGAAGATGGTAGAAAAATATGGAACTTCAAAGATTGAAAAAGGATGAATGTCAAAACTATCTTTGCAATGCAAATGGAAAAATTAATTAATTAAAAGTACCAAACAAAAAGAAGACCATCTTTTCAAATCATTGCAAAATGTAAAGAAAAAAAAGAAAAATAAGAGACTATATATGAGGTAATACAGGATGAAGGAACTCTTACTTTGGGAGTGAGCTAGCTCAACTAAAAGAGAATTCCCCAGATCTCATTCAAGGGGCATATTCTCCAAAGTCTCTAGAGTAGTGAGGTAAGAATAGGGGTATTGACTTCCTCTCAAGTTTTACCAGAGTTTTCCTTCAACTATATGAAATAGTGTTTGCCTCTTTAATCTTAACTTTTGAAACTGGAAGCCAGAAACACTCAAAGGCATCAAATTGTCATGAAGAAGACTCAAACCTTGATGAGTCCTCAAAGAGGGATTTAAAGGGGCTGATAAAAGTTTGAACTCTCTTGTCTCTCACTACAAGATGATCACCAACTCCATTTTACCCCTCATACTGGACAGGACATTCATCTCCACTAATAGGGAGAGAGTTCTATTCCATGGGTAATATAAATGTTTGTTAAACAAAGGAGAGGATATTGGAAAGATGACAGAGTAGGTCAGAAAATTTCAAGCCCTCCAAATTTCATCTACAAACAAGTCAAAAAGGCACCTTGGGGTTAACATAAAGCAGCAAAAATAAAAGATTTGAGGCAGAATAATGGGAGGAGAACTGAAGAAAGATACCAGGAACAAGGCTCAGAATGAGTGAAGTATAGACACCTCCAAGCTAGTTCCCTGAAACAGCAAGAAGTGAACCCTAGGGGCAGCCAGAAAGGGAGATAGGCTCCTCCTCCATTGCAGGCATTCTTAACTCAGGTAGAGTGTGGAAAGTGGGGCGGGGAAGAGAGGGAACCTTTGTTGATAAGGAATGCCAGGCCCAACTATTCTGCCAATGTGGTCCTAGGCAGGAAGTAAGCAGCACATGCCCAATGAATGCAAAAGAAGTGGCATGAGAACACTACTGATAGTGGACACTCACGGAACCTAGGTCTTTTGGGGTCTTGATTCCAGGCCAGAAAGGAAGGAAGATTTCCAGCACAGTGTGCAGAAACTGTGCTTGGAGAAGGAAAAGAATGCAGAAGTTTGGTCCAAAGCAAAACTCCTGAGACCAGAGGCATCAGTAACCACACCCCAAGACTGGAGGTAATATTCACAACAAACTGCTAAAAAATTTTATTTTAAATTAAGAAGTCAGCAAGCAAAGGAGAAAGAACTCAGTCATAGATACTTGCTATGGGAATAAGAATCATGATTCTTTTCAGAGGAAGATACTGAAGCAAAAAACAAACCTTTCTTACACCAACTGGATGCCTATAATAAGAAAGCATTACTTAGCACATTTTAATGTCAAAATAATATTGCCAGATTGGAATTGAACAAATAATAGATTATTTATTATACCATACCTCTAATGAACCCCCCAAAAAGGATCTAGGCTAAATTCCAGCTTTGTTATTTA
The DNA here is from genome assembly GCF_037893015.1 of Macrotis lagotis. Classification (NCBI taxonomy): domain Eukaryota; kingdom Metazoa; phylum Chordata; class Mammalia; order Peramelemorphia; family Peramelidae; genus Macrotis; species Macrotis lagotis. The sequence goes on along the minus strand of NC_133658.1, from coordinate 445,903,612 downwards.
CTACCTGTGTTATTCAGACCTCACTGGGTCTCAGTTTCCTTATCTATATAATGAGATGAATGGACAAAATTAACCATCAAATCTCTTCCAGCTTTATATTCTGATAACCATAGTATTTCTGATCTATCTTTGGCTTAATTTTTGGTTTATCTCATTTAAAGTTTTTTCAAAAGTTATCTGAGTTGTGTGAATCCTTTGAAGTGAGTAAGACAATTTCAACTGTGTACAGAATTATGTTTATACATGACTATGATGGTGATGCAGAGAATTATGAATATAAGAAATTGGTCATTAGATACAAATTTTGTAATTTTTTTATACTGTTAAATTTTGTAGAAGTGTAAAATGTTATCTGCTCTTGGGAGGTAAATTGACTCACATTGTTCCATTTTTAAATGTAAAATTTGCCCCTGGCTCCTCATTCCCAACCCCCCCAACCCCCCCCCCCCCCCCCCCCCGCCACCAGCTTCTAACTGTTTACCTGGTTTCAGTCCCATAAAAGGAAGGAAGGATTTCCCCTTTGCCCTCAGTACCCAGGGAAGGAGTAAGACTACAAAAACCTGGCCTAAATCCCCTATCAGCTGCCACTCTCCCTGGCCCAGTCAGCGCTCTCTGACTGTCTTTCTGTCCCTCTCCTTATTGCTCTCTGTTTCCCAAGCAACCATGCCTAGCCTTTTGTTATTCACTTCTGTCCTCTAAGAGCCTATTGCTTCTCAGGGAGGAGAAAAGTTTTAATCTGTATACTTTGAAAGCCTTCTATAATAAATCCTGAGCAGTTTTAAATCCCAGGGAGTACATGAATTCATTCATTACTCAAGGCCTCTCAATCTCTGTTGGAGACCCCAAGTCTCTTTCACAACAACAAGAACAATATTCTAAGGCCCTATCTCATGGAAAGTAAACTACTTTTTTTTCCCTAGTAGATATTGATACTGTACTCAAGAATAAATCCACCCAGGAAACTGGAACCTAAATCACTGATATAACTTCCTTAAGAATTAAGTAAGGGGTGGCTAGGTGGCACAGTGGATAAAGCACTGGCCCTGGAGTCAGGAGTACCTGGGTTCAAATCTGGTCTCAGACACTTAATAATTGCCTAGTTGTGTGGCCTTGGGCAAGCCACTTAACCCCATTTGCCTTGAAAAAAAAACAACCTTAAAAAAGAATTAAGTATAAAATCCACTGTAGGAGGGATCAGGAGCTTATTACTCGGGCTTCTTACTGATATTGTGAATGCAGAAAGGGAATCTTCACTCAATTGAATCCTTCCCGAAAATTCTTTTTTTCCCCCTCTTGCTATGAAAACTTATTTTTGTTAATCATTAAATGGGCTACAACTGTCTCATTTAATTTCTATTCTGAAGCTAAACCACATGTCAGGCCTGAGTCAGGTCCAATCTATAATATTGATAATTAATTTTAAAATGGAAATATTCTTTCCTGGGCCAAATTATAATTCATTAATTCCATAGAACATTATTTTAGTGAGTAAATATGTTGAAAAATCAGAAATTCCTGCATCAGCTACATACAATATTGTCAAATAGAAACTTGCAGACATGATCCTATTAACTAGTTAACATTTCTTTCTACTATTAACATATTGAAAACACATTGTGCATTCTAATTCACATGCATTTTTTTGCATTATTGTATTTAAAATAATTCAGATGTACTTGATAGGAAAGTCCTCAGCAGAACACCAAAAGGATAATAAAGATTCACAATCACCATTCATTTTGCAATCCCATAATTTTCACTGGGAATCCCTTAATCCCTTAAAGCCCTTAGTCTTTTTTCTATTTTCTACACATTGAGTTAGTAACCCATTTTAATTTGAATGATATAGAAAATAAGCTTTGAAGCTTTTGAAAAGAAGAGCAGATCATTAGAGTATTAGCCTTCCACAATGACTCAGAAAAAAGCATCCATTTTACATGTGCATACATAGACAAAACCAAACCCAAAATAAGTATACCAAACACAAAATATCTTTGTTGAAGGAAATTTTAGTTCAGTATATAAAAAAGATTAATGGTCTCAAGACAAAGTTTTTGTAAAAATTGAGTAAAAGTAGTATCCCAGAGACCCAACTAGGAATTTGTTCAACTGAGACTAAAATATTGGGAAGATGGGGTGGGCAGCAAATCTGAGGACAATATGATACTTTGCAGACCTCAATTTAACCTTCTGACCTTCACAAAAGTTACACAAGAATCACTGAACTACAATCTATATAATTCTACTTTCTAGAGAAATTTTGACTTCTGTGTTCTACTCTCTACTTCTACAAATTATAGGGAATTATCCTAAGGAACACTTCTCTCTCTCTAATGGGTATAAGATTTAATAATTTAAATCCCTGGATCCCTTCCTATTCTTTTTTCTCCTTTTATTATTTTTTCCAATTATATGCAAATACAATTTTCAGCATTAATCATTTTGCAGACTTTTGAGTTCTACATTTTTCTATCAACTTCCCTTTCCCACCCCCCCACCCCATAGCAGTGGGCAATCTGATATAGGTTGTACATGTACAATTCTGTTTAACTTATTTCCATATTAGGCATGTTGAGAAAGAAGATTTTTAAGTAAGGGGGGATAGAAGATCATGAGAGAGGAAAAAACAAAATAAAAGAAGTTTTAAAAGTGAAAATAGCATATTTTGCTCTTCATTCAGAATCCATAGTTTTTCTCTGAATGTAGCATTTTCCACAAGTCTCTCAGAACTGTCCTTGATCACTGAACTGCTGAGAACTAACAAGGTTGATAATCTCACAAGGTTGCTATTAGTGTGAACAATGCATTCTTGGTTCTACTCATTTCACTCAGCATCAGTTCACAAAATCTTTCCAGATTTTTCTAAAGTATATTCAATCATTATTTTTATAGAACAATAGTTTTCCATAGCTTTCCTATATTATAACTGAATCACTCATTCTCCAATTGATAAACATTTCCTCAATTTCTAATTCTTTGCCACTACAAAAAGAACTGTTTTAAATATTTTTGTACATGTGGACTTTTTCCCTTTTTTATGATCTCTTTGGTATATAAACCTACCAGTAGCATTACTGAATCAAAGGGTATGCACAGTTTTATTGCCCTTTGGACAAATTGTACTCCAGAATGGTTGGATAAGTTCATGAGTCCACAAATAATGCACTAATATCCCAGTTTTCCCAATCTTCTCCAATATTTATCATTTTTAGTTTTTGTCATTTTAGTCAATCCAATGTGTGAAGTGATACTTCAGAGTTGTTTTAATTTGCATTTCTCTGCACACTAATGATTTTGAGCATTTGTTCATATGACTATAGATAGCTTTAGTTTCTTCATGTGAAAATTGCCTGTTCATATCCTTTGACCATTTATCAATAGGGGAATAACTTGTATTCTTATAACTTTAATTCAAGTCTCTATATATTTTTAAAATAATTTATTTATCAGAAGCATTAGATTGGAAAAATGCTTCTTAACTTTCCTTCTAATCTTAGTTACATTGCTTTTATTTGTGCAAATTTTTTTTCTTTCCTTCCTTTCTTACTCCTGTTCTTTACTCTTAAACCCTCCTCACCAAAGTTTTGTTTCTTACTGCTGCATGACTCACACTGTCTTAGCCCCCTGTTCCCTCCAACTTCTCTGTAGAATAGAATAAATTTCTAAACCCAATTGGAAATGTATATAATTCTTTCTTTTAATCAAATCTTTTGAGAATAAGATTTGCTCAGTGTTTACACTTTCCCTACTCTCTCTTTATTATTATAGCATCTTTGTGCCTCTTCAGGTGGTAGTGGCCTCACCCCCAGAAATTTTTTTTTCATGTCTTGATTGTCTTATACCTGTCTTGTACCCACACTCACTGTCAAAGAATAATCCTTTCAACTGTACTGATAGAAGTACAATTCTCAAAAGCCATAAACATCATCACATCATAATCAATTTATACCCACATCTTCTGTCTAAGCACCATCCCTTCAACTGTCCCAAAAGAAATACAACTCTCCTAAGCTAAAGTAAATCATCACACTGTGATTTATTTATGCCCACACTTCCTGTCTAACTATCTTTCTTTCAATTTTCCTAAGAGAAATATAATTCTCAGGAATATAGGTATTCTTTCCCATTTTATTGACTTTTTCAGTTAATCTTAATTTCTTTTTCCTTTTTTGTTTATCATTTTATGCTTCTCTTGAGCCTTACTTTTGACAATCACCTTTTCTGTTCAGTTCTGGTATATTTATCAGGCAAATTTGAACATTTTCTTTTTCATTAAATTCCCTGCAGGGAATTTAATTCTGCAGGTTAATTGATTCTTGGTTGTAATCCAAGTTCCTTGTTTTCTGGAATGACATAATCAAAGCTCTCTAATCCTTTAATGTTGAAATTGATAAATCCTGTGAAAGCTCTGTTGTAGTTACAAGATATTTATTGGCTTCTTTTGAGCTACTTATATTTACTGGCTACATTACTCCTTGGAATTTTGATTCTGGAATCTCTTTCTGGGGGTGATTGATGAATTCTTCCAAGAACTATGTTGTCTTCTGATTCTAGAATATTAGGGAGTTTTCTATGATAATTTTCTACAAGATATTGTCCAGAATCTTTTTCTGATCATGATTTTCAGGTAGACCAATAATTCTTAAATTATTCTTTCTTTGATCTATTTTCCAGATTGGTCTTTTTTTCCTAAGAGATACTTTACATTTTTTCCTATTTTTGCAATCTTTTGGTTTTGTTTGATGAAATCCTGAAGTCTCATAGAATTTATCTAATTGTAATTTTTAGGGTTTTGTTTTCTTCAGTTAGCTTTTATGCTTCTTTCTTCAGCAATTTAATTTTATTTTTAGAAGAGTTAAGTTCTTTTTCCATTTACTTTTAAAGATACTGTTTTTAGACAAAACCACTGTAACCAAGATCAAAAGAAATGTAGTAAACTGAGAAACAATCTTTACAACTAACATTTCTGACAAAGGACTCATTTCTAAAATATATAGAGAACTGAGTCATATTTTTTAAAAAAGCCATTCCCCAATTGACAAATGTTCAAAGGATGTGCAAAGGCAATTTACAGATGAGATCAAAGCAATCCATAGTCATATGAAAAATTGCTCTAAATCATTACTTATTAGAGAAATGCAAATGAAAGCTTCTCTGGGGTACCACCTCACACCTCTCAGACTGGCCAATATGAACAGGAGAGGATAATGACCATTGTTGGAAGGGTGGTGGGAAATCTGGAACACTATTACATTGTTGGTGGAGCTGTGAACTCATCCAACCTTTCTGGAGAGAAATTTGGAACAAAAATGTGCATACCCTTTGATCCAGCAATACCACTACCGGGTCTATACTCTGAAGAGATGATGAAAAAGTGTAAAAACATCACTTGTACAAAAATATTCATAGCAGTCCTGTTTGTGGTGGCAAAGAATTGGAAATCAAGTATATGTCCTTCAATTGGGGAATGGCTCAGCAAACTATGGCATATGCATGTCATGGAACACTATTGTTCTATTAGAAACCAGGAGGGATGGGAATTCATGGAAGCCTGGAGGGATTTGCATGAACTGATGCTGAGTGAGATGAGCAGAACCAGAAAAACACTGTACACCCTAACAGCAACATGGGGGCGATGATCAAACTTGATGGACTCACTCATTTCATCAGTGCAACAATCAGGGACAATTTGGGGCTGTCTGCAATGGAGAATACCATTTGTATCCAGGTAAAGAATTCTGGAGTTTGAACAAAGTCCAAGGACTATTTCCTTTAATTTAGAAAAAAACAAATATCTTATTGTTTAATCTTGATATTTCTTATACTTTGTTTCTTCCTTAAGGATATGATTTCTCTCTCATCACACTCAATTTGGATCAATGCATAACATGGAAAAATGTAAAGACTGACAAATTTCCTTCTGTGGGAAGTGGGGGGAGGGAAGTAAGATTATGGAGAAAATTGTAAAACTCAAAATAAATAAAATCTTTAATAAAAATTTTTAAAAAGAAATAAAAGTGCCACCCTGACATGTGAAAAAATAAAGGTACTGTTTTCTTTAATCAATTTTTCAAAATTCTCCTTCAAAAATCATTTCTTTTCACTATTTTTCTTTTTCTTCTAGTCTTTGTTTTTTTTTAAATCCTTTATGACTTCTTCCAAGAGGTCCTTTTGAATTTGAGACTAAATTAGAGCCTACTTTGAAGTTTCACATGTAAGCATTTTGCACTTCTTTCCTCTTCTGATATGGTATTTTTTTATCATCCCTATCAGAATAGTTGCTTTCTGTCATTAGCACTCTTTTTTTTTGTTGTTGTTCATTTTGTTAGTTGAGCTCTCCTCCTAGGGAAAAGGCATCACAATCAAATTTTTTGTGTTGGAGCCAGGGGTCTGGTCCCAGTTTTTTTCAACTGCTAGTGGTTTGTTCCCTGTTGGACTTGAACTTTGTCTTCTGAACTGAGTTGGGAGCCTTCTTGCTGACTTGTTGCACCACTGGCTTGCTGAGTCCAAACCTGAACTGCCCTATGTCTAAAAGCCTCCCTCTCTTGCTTTCATTGGGCTATATCCTTCTAACCACATGAGACAGTCTTTTATTGAAATTTTTTCATGATATCTTGAGTTGAGAACTAGTTTCACTCTGGTTTTTTTTTTTGTGGACTCTCTCACTTTAAGGTCTCTTTAGAGACTACATTTGAAGTGTTTTGAAAAAGCTCCACCATCTTGGCCCCTACCCCCCAGAAATCTCCATGGGACATTTATTCTTAATAACACAATATTACCTTGTTCGACTTTTCATTCTTTTAACTTTAACTGACATAAATAGTTAAACAAAAAAATCAATATCTAACTCCAACCTACTTTTCCAACCTAATTATACTACTTCATGCATACTTTACTCTTGCCAAAATGGACTATTAGTTAGCTATTCTTCAAACTCTTTCTCTACCATGTTTGCAAACTTTGTTCCCAATGCTTGAAATGCCTTTCCTCCAATGATGATATACTGGAAAAACTGCTGAATGTGTTGTTAGGTAAATATGAGTTTGAATCATACCCCTGACATTTACTACTTATGCGTCTAAGGACAGGTCTCTTAATTTTTGACAACTCCAGTCTTTTCAACTGTAATATTTGTCTCAGGAATGACATAATATTTGTAAAACTTTAAATCAATATACAAATGTTAGCTATTGTTATCTCTTCTTTTCATAATATTGTCTTCCCTCAGAGCTCAACTCAGGCATTTCATTATATGTGAAGCCTTTTCTAATTTCCCTTGCTTCAGATTTCTTGAATTTCCTTAGTTGCATACTTATTATATCCCCTAGTGTAATGTAGTCTGCTAGAAGGTAGGTCACTTATTTTGTGTATTTAATCTGGTATCTCTGTTTATTTTTTATCTTTATGAAAATTCCAAGGGCATAGGGAATGATTCATAGAGATGGGTTGGAGGAGAAATTTCTAATGATCATGTAAAGGAAAAATGACTATTTCATTCCTCTCCTCTGTTAGCAAAATAGTCCTCTCTTCCTAGAAACAAAAGTTAATACAACAGAATAAAGGAAAAATGTACTTGGCTCTCTTTCTCACTTTTCCTTCTTTTTTTCTGACCAAAATAACTAAAATTACAGAATATGATGGACACAATGAAGAGATAGGCATCTATAATATAACTGTGGGCCAGAATGGTGACCAAGAGCTGAAAAGTTAAGAGACATCTAAAGCTGCTGAGAACCATGAGTGAGCTACTCTAAGTTCAGTACATTGGTATCCATGATCTTGACATGTGGCATACATACCTCTCCCTGACATTTCTTTTCCATGATCCAAAGATATTGGTGTTTGAAATTCTCTCATTTACATCCAAAGATGTCAGAAGAAATGAGGGGTAGGACTTGGAAAGGGACAGAATTAATAGCAATTTCTCCTCACCTGAATGTTTGGTTTAGCTTTCTTTTCATTTTATTCTGTGCAAATCACAAGTTAATTTATGATTGTGACTGAAAGTGAGCTTAGAGAGAGAGAGTAAAAATAGCTTCAGAGTGGAGTTCAGAGAGTGACAATCCTAAGGTTCTTCCTAGCTGACCGCTGAAGTTGTAGCACTCACCCTGTTGTGGGGAGCAGTTTAGGTTTTTGAAGGCAGGAGCACCCTCTAGTAGCCAGAAGACATACTTCAATCTATTGTATTGTACCTGAAGCACTTTGTTAACCCAACTAGAATGACATCTTGTGGCTAATTCAGATTTTATTCTTGGTTCATTAAAACCATTTTTCTGGTTTATAACATTTTGACATTCTTTCCCTATATATATTTATAAATAGCATTTTAGAGTTACAAAAATGACTCTTCTCTCTGCCTCAACCCCAGGACTTTAAAAATATTTGTTAAACATAGTTGGCTTGCCTTCTCAATATTCTTTGCAAGATTATTATTGTTCTCCCCACTACTACCACCACTAAGAGCTGATATCCTTAAAGATTCTGCCCTTTATCTTCATAGTTTTTTCCTCTTTCTATCCTCTCCCCTGGTGATCTCATCAGTTTCTCTCATAATTATTCCTACGTATCTCCCTAATTGCTTAGCTGGACTCTGTTTCTACATACTAATTGATTGCTAGACTTCTTCACCTGAATGTCTCATAGGCATCTGAAAGTCACCATGCCCCAAACTAATCTAATTGTATTTCCTTCTCTCCAGATTTCAGTTTGGGAGCACTTGCATTCTTCTAGCCACTCAGGTTCACAATCTTGGAATCATCTTTGACCCTTCCTTCTCTCTAAGACTTTATAACTTATTCCATTGGCTCTTCAGAAGTTTTTGTATGCACCCCTCCCATTTCTACTCACATATTTTCATCAACATTTTCCTGGGCTGCACTTTTCTGTTTATATTATCTTCCATACACCTTTATCTTCCTATGATCCCCATCACACCATGTTGCTCTCCTATATAAACATAGTCTATAGCTCTTTGTTATTTGAAGGAGGAGGGGAAGGGAACTTTAATGATTTTATTGATGAAATATAATGAAAAAGAGAATTCTTGGTAAAAAGGGTGTCACATATCATTCAATGCAATGAATGTAACCAACGTGATTCTCTGTGCCAAAATAACTTTAGCAGCTTCAATCAAGAGTACAAACTACATATGAACAATTGCTAGTCTCCTCTAGAAAATAAATCAACAAATCAAAAGTGTAACTGGGTGGGGGCAGCTAGGTAGTGCAGTGGATAGAGCACAAGCCCTGGAGTCAGGAGGACCTGAGTTCAAATCTAGCCTCAGATACTTAGCAATTACCTATCTGTTGATCTTGGGCAACTCACTTAGCCCCATTGCCTGCCAAAAACAAAAACAAAAAAAAAGTGTAACTTTAGATGATGTAGATGATGTCATACAGGGAAGATCTTGTGGTTAACTGAAGAAAAACAGTTATGCTATATGTAGCTTAGACCAGCAAGAAAGTTTGGAATCTGGTACCAGACTAGTTGTAGAATAGCTCTAATCAGGCCCTTATGGGGAAATCACTTGTGAGATATGTATATATATACATATATATATATATATATATATATATATATATATATATATATATATACATAGTGAAAAAGGAATCTGTTTTCTCCCTTTGACCAAAAGATAACCTTGTAAACTTTGATGGATTAGTCAATTTGGACTTCCTATCAGTATCAATAGCAGTTTCTTTAAAATAGCAGTTGACTGAAGGCAGTGCCATGATGGCAGAGTGAAGGCAGGAACTTCCAGAAGCTCTCCTCCAAACCACTCCAAATACTTTAAAATAATGACTCTAGTCAAATTCTAGAGTGGCAGGACCCGCAGAATAACTGATTGAAACAATTTTCCAGCCCAAGAAAATTGGTAAATTTTGGGAAAGATTTGTTACACTGGAGTCAAAAAGGGCTGCAGCACAGGCCAAGCCACACTGAAGCAAACTGGCTCCAGTCATCCAATATCAGCCCTCAGGGAACCTGGGTCCCTGGGGGTGCCTGGGTCCATGGCAGTGGTGGCAATTTCCAGACATCTCAGCCCAGGAATTGCCAAGGATAATATAAAAGGTCAGTGGGAAACTGTTGCACCTGAGTGAATACAGAGCCCAATCCAGCACAGGCTTCAGTGCAGACCCAGCCTCAGGGTCTAGTAGCAGATCTGGGGAATCACCTGGCAGGGAGCCACCTAGCAGCTGCTTCCAGATCATTCAGTCTACAGATGGAAATAGAGATTGGGGAGATGGTTGAGGTTTCTTGCTATCTCTGAGGCAGGATTCTGTTGCTTTGTCCATACTCAGATACAGGTCATAGTCTGGGGCCCCAGTCTCAGAAAAAGGAACTTTACTGTCATGGAAGACTAGACATCTTCTTCATAGTTCCAGGGCATAAATGAGTGCTTGTGGTCATCCACAGTCAGAGCACAGACCAAGAGAGATTTCAGAACCTCTCATAACACTTTGAAGGATTTGAGGTCCCTGGGGGTATCCCTGAAAACAGCTACAAAAACCCTTCAAAAGCTTGAGACAGTGAGTCTTCCACCCTGAAAGCAGGGTTCCACTTTAACAAAGAGTTAAAATCAAGTCATAGGCTGGGAAAATGAGCAAGCAACAGAAGAAAAAAAAATCCAACCATAGACAATTACTTAGGTCCCATGGAGGATCAAACTATATACACAGAAGATAGCAAAGTCAAAATTTCTATATCCAAGGCCTCCTAGAAAGATAAAAATTGGTTCATACTATGGAAGAACTCAAAAGGGATTTTGAAAATCAAGTAAGAGAGATAGAAGAAAAATGGGGAAGAGAAATGAGAGCAATGCAGGAAAATCATGAAAACGAAATCATCATTTTGGTGAAAGAGATCCAAAAATTACTGAAGACAATAGCATCTTTAAAACCAATTTAGGTCAAATGAAAAAAGCAGTCCAAAAGGCCAATGAGGAGAAGAATGCCTTAAAAAAGCAGAACTGGCAGGCTGGAAAAGGATATTAAAAAACTCTAAAGAGACTAACTCCTTCAAATGTAGAATGGAACCAAGGAAAGCTGATGATCATGTGAAAAATCAAAAACAATAAAACAATCCAAAAGAATGAAAAATTAGAAGAAAATATGAAATATTTCATTGGAAGAAGACTTGGGAAACAGATAAAGAAGAGAAAATTTTAAAATTATTGTGATACCTGAAGGTCATAACCAGGAAAAGAGCCTAGTCTTCATTTTTTCAAGAATTATTCCAGGGGCACCTGGTGGTGCAGTGGATAGAGCATTGGCCCTGGAGTCAGGAATACATGAGTTCAAATCCAGCCTCAGACATTTAATAGTTACCTAGCTTTGTGGCCTTGTGCAAGCCACTTAACCCCATTGCCTTGCAAAAACTTTAGAAAAAAAAGAAAAACAAGAAATATTCCAGGAAAACTTCCTTTATATGCTAGAAGCAGAGGTTTAAAAAAGAAATTGAGGGAATCCATCAGTCACCTCCTGAAGGATATCCCAAATGGAAATTGTCAGGAATATCATGTTCAAATTCCAGAATTCTCACGTCAAGTAGAAAATATTATAAGCAACCAGACAGAAACAATTCAAATATTGTGGAACTACAATCAGGATAACATAGGATTTAGCAGCATCTACATTAATGGCCCATAGGGCTTCAAATATGATATTCAAGAAGGCAAAAGAGCTTAGATTACTACCAAAAGTCATTACCCAGCAGAATTGAACGTACTGTTTCAGGGGGGAAAGATGGGCATTCAGTGAAATAGGGGACTTTCCTGTTGAAAAGATCAGAGCTGAACAGATAGTTTGATTTTCAAGTATAGGACTCAGGTGAAGCACAGAGAGGATGGATTGGAAGGGTAAATTATAAGGGACTTAATTATATTGAACTGCTTGTATTCCTGCATGGAAATATGATCCTGATCATTCATATTTTCTATTATTAGGGAAACTAGAAGAAATGTGTATAGACAAGATATGGAAAGGAATTGAATTTGAATGTATAATACATTGAAAAGATGGAGTTAATGGGCAAGAAAGTAATATACTGGAACAAAGGGAAAGGAGAGGTAGAACTGGATAAGTTATTTCACCTAAAAGAGTCAAAAAAAAAAGTTTCAGCAATGGAGTGGAAGAGGGGGAAGGTGAGAGGGAGTGAGTGAGACTTTACTCTCATTGGAAGTGGCTCAGAGAGGAAATAACATACACACTCAATTGGGTATACAAATCTATCTTACCCTAGAGGAAAACAGGAGAGGAAAGGGATGAAAGAAAGGGGATAGGAGAAGGGGAGAGGGAGAATAGGTTATAAAATAGAGGTAAGATCATGGGAAAAGATAGTCAGATATAGCACACTTTTGAAGAGGATCAGGGTAAAAGGAGAGAGAGAGAATAGAATAAATGGGAGTGGGCAGAATAGGATAGAGGGAAATACAGCTAGCTATAGCAACTGTGGGAAAAATATTGAAGCAGTTTCTTTGATAGATTTATGATAAATAATGCTATCCATTCCAAATACATAACTGATGGTATCTTAACACAGACTGAAGCACAATATAACTATTGTAGTAATGTGTTTCATGGCTACACATTTTTAACCCACATCAAATAACTTGCTTTTTCAATGAGGGGAGTGGGGTTGGAGGAAAGGGAGAGAATTTGGCACTCAATGTTTTGGAAGAAAATGTTGAAACTAGGTTTTGCATGTAGCTGGGGTAAAATAAAAATAAAAATAAAAATAATAACATAGCAGTTGATGGTATCTGTATTGAACCAAGGACAGACTACATGTACTAATGAAAGGCAACCTTACAGGACCCTTAAAGGGCACTCACCCTTAGAGTACAGAAGAAATCTCTATATGTCAAAGATGAAATTCATGAAGTCTCTACAAAGGGAGAAAATAACTTTTTTACTTTCCTCTTTGGCACATGTGCACTCTAAGTATAAATATATATTTCCACTGAGTGGGATAGAACCAATAATTAGACTATACTTCTCAGTGACAGTCTATCTCTTTATTAATATATTATTTTATTAATACATTATCTTATTAATTTTATTAATTATGCTAAATGCATATAAATATTAATTTATTGTTTATTATATAATCCAAATTTTAACCCCATTAGAAACCAGTCACCAATATGGTCTCCCAGGACTTCCCAATAAGTGTATTGGTAATCAATGACAAAGTTTTTCTCTCTATCCATCTATGTGGTATATCCTCCCTCTGAGGTGATTATCTGGCAAGTCAGAAAATCTTCATTAATTAAGGTTGACATCAAATGAAAATGGGGGATGTTTGAGTCTCATGTGTGAAGAATGCAGGAATAAGCTTCAATTACATCGTAACTTTATGTTGAACATTGATGATCTCTGGTGTCATTCTTATGGTTCTAGTTATGACATTATTGCCTTGCATCAAGGGCCATCTCCAGCTATCTTGATTTATATCTGGTCACTGAATCCAAAAGACTGGATGAGAAAGTGAGACTGATGACAACACAGCACCCCTCTCACTCAAATCCAACTCACATTCATGTCATGCCATTTCATTTCCTTGATGTCATGGTCTTCTTTGAGTATGAAGGACAAATATCAACCAAATTCCAAATGGCAATTGACAATATTAAACTTATTAGCATGTTTGTTAGTTGTTCACCAGATTTGAATGACATAAGTTATTAATAACTATTTACCAAATCTTAGTACTTGTTTAGCAAATTTAGAGAACATACACATCATTGCCAAACTATATCATCCTTATTGTATTAGAGAAAAAATAACTTTCATAACAACTGCTCAGTCTAAAAATGAAGGTTTTAAACAAAATGGAGTCAGTTATGTCCAAACAATAAATTTATAATGACTTCATTCTGCTCTTTGCTGGCTACTCCTGAAGTTCTCTTGGAAGGACTATAATTAGTGTTATAATTATGACTAATACAACTCAAATAGATATTTCAAAACTGAGTACTGGGTCTTAATCATTTGATTAAATCTTTCTACATCCTTACAATGAATAATAAGCTAAGTGTCAGTTCTACGTAATTCCCTGGGTATTTCCTTAGTTCTCAACCTTCTGGGCTACAAAATATGATTCTTGCTAACCCCCAGTCATTACTGGTAGGCTATAATGACCTTATAAAATGCTTTCCCTTCAATAATGGAATTTGTCTTTGCTTATAAAGAGACAAATGAAACCTGTTACTACACAAGTGCAGATTACAGATAATAGTCTTTGTTATTAAATATCTGTCAGTTAATCAGATAATCTGATATAGTTTTTCTCAGAGCCCAGCCTTTGGTGATGGAGCTAGGCATTGGTATGAATAAATCTTTAGGCAAATAATGCAAAGTGGTACTCTAGATCAAAAACCATTGTTCCATTTTTCTGTTCAATCTAAGCTTTAGTCAGCTGAATGCCCACATGTTGGATTTTTTTGTGTTCATTTTGCTAAAATTTGGTCTCTGATTACCTTCCTTCATCTTTGCCTTTCTTAATTTATTAATATGAATCACCCTCTCATTCCATTTTTGCCTCTTCTTTCCCCCCCCTTAGTATTTGATGAGTCATGTCAAAATAACAAATTTATTCTTACTATAGTATTTGTGGGAGAGTTATATCCCAGACTTTTTATTTTTGTACCAGTTATCCGTTGTATATCACACTAACAATCACTTCTTTTTAAGCAAAGCTAATTAACAATAACCAACTATTTGTTGATAGGAGCACACAAATTTGGAATTCATGAGAAATAGTACTAGAAACCACTTCCAATATCTTAGGGCTATCCCTAGAATTCTGTAGTATTTTAGCTTCCCTCATGGACTAATCTGCTAAACTAGTGGAGATTGGAGAAGTAGATCTTGAGACTGTGGTACACTTGTAACTAATGAGTCAAACTTTATGCCTCTGATTCCCAACTATTTTGATAAGCTATTTTTCCTCCTTCTATGAGCTGAGATAGAACATATAAGTGAATACCTTTCATTCTAAACATTTCTGCTTTCTTTGATGTCCAAAATTTCTTATGCCTTTTACTCTTTTCCCCTATAGAAGTTTTAGGATAATTATAGCAGCCTGAAGTTATGCATATCTCAAGAATGCATCTTAAGACATAGATTTTTACCAGTTAGTAGATTGATGACAATTGAACTGAACTGTGATTTAATTGGGTAAGGGTAAGGGTAAGGGGTAGAAAATGGAAATCCCTCCACAGATGTAGATCTTTAATTCATTTGTAACTTAAAGTTTTAAAGAGTTATTTGAGGAAGTAAAAGGGTTAAAGTAACTTTAATCAATCACAGAGCTACTAGTTTTAGAGAATAACCTAGATCTCTACACTTCATAACTCCAAGATAAGCTTTTCATTCACAAGATCAGGTTATTTCTCCAAGCACTGGGTGGTTTAAATAAATCCCTCAGAAAGATAAAGTAGACAAATTAAAAAGTTGAAATTATTGCATACCTATCATGAACACAGATATGTACAAGAAAATTTATAGAGGGAGAAACTAGTGATTTTGAGAAGGAACTCATGGAAAAGGAAGCACTCAAGTTGAAGCCTGAACATTAGTGATTGGGAGAAGTGTAAGTAGGGTAGAAGTGAAGTCCAAGTTTAGAGAAAATTCTGTGTAACTGTAAAAAGTTCAGAAAGGTCTGTCTAGTATCTAAAAGGGAATAATCTGAAGTTATTCTAGAAACATAAATGGGGGCTAAATTGTAGAAAGTTTTAAATACCAAAGACCTTGTATTTTATCTTAGCAACAATAGGAAACCACAGAAGAATTTGGAGCCACTAAGTTGTATTGTCAAACCTAACCTCTATAGGAAGATTACTTTATATTACTTTTTTTAGGGTTGTTTTATTTTTTGCAAGGCAAATGGGGTTAAGTGGCTTGCCCAAAGCCACACAGCTAGGTAATTATTAAGTGTCTGAGACCAGATTTGAACTCAGGTACTCCTGACTCCAGGGCCGATGATTTATCCACTGCACCACCTAGCCTCTCCTTTATATTACTTTTTATCAGGTATATGAAAATTGGATTAAGTAGGAGAAGGACTAGAAGAACCAATTAGATGGATATTGCAATAGTGTGAATGAGGTTTTTCCAGCTTCTTTGGAAGAAAGTTGTAGGAATAAAAGAGAGAAATATTTGAGACAAAAGGAAAGAGAAATAATTTATGTAGGAGACTTGGAAGGATATAATATCAGAGAGAATTTGTGAAGGAAAAAATTGGGCAAAATGTGAGAGAAATTGAAGAAAAATTTATGGAGAGTTTGGGCTCAGATAATGAAGAACTTTATTTCTGATTTGAAAACAGAGAATCAAGAACAAATAAAGAGGATGTAAAAAAGATCAAAGAGAATTAAAGAAAATCAAGAACAATAAGGAGTGGAACTGGAAAATGAGAGGAAAAAAGAAGACACTTTGTAAAGTAAATAAGAAATGGTAAATGAGATCATTATTGCAAACTGATACAGTGGATTGTGGGTGGGTCAAATTAGTGAAGCAAGAAGTTTGTGCTAGATTTAAGGGAGCATGATTCATATTTGTTGAAACAAAGGAAAGAATTTTACCTAGAATTGCCAGGTTTTTAAAAGATCATAATTGGTACAAATGATTTAACCAGGTATTTTAGGTTGAGATGGAAATACCTACTCATATGTAACTCAAGGTTTAAAGACACAATGTTTAAAATCTCAACCATAATGGAAAGTAGTGTAAATTCTTCAGGGATTTAAATCAAATGGGCAACACTTTTTATTTCTACTACAGTCAAATGACTGTTATCGGTTCTCCAAGTGAAGGCTGATTTTCCTCCTGAAGGAGAAATTGAAGAGATTTGATGAGTACCTCTCCACATTGCATGTTATAAGAGAGAATAAACTGTTTCTTATAGCAGAATTTCAATGGGGAAAGAAGGTAGGGATATAATCTGAGATGGAGGAGAGACTTTGTCCTTGTCAGGATGCTAGAGAATGAAAAAATGTGGCAAAGAGAAGAAAGGAACCAAAAAAAGACAGCTATAAAATAAAAACTAAAAAGCAGATGTGAGACTCTTCCTGTAAAAGACAGAACAATATGGTCTAATAATAAAGTTGATGCTTTCCCCCAAAGAATGATATAATTGTGCCATTGAAGCTATCATGAAAGAGATCACGTAGTAATAATCTAAGACAAAAGTTGAGAGCAATAAAAGAAGTTAGTGATTACCTGTTTAAGAGTTCTGAGAAAGTTATTTGTTGGACTTAACAACACAGAAGTCTACCATCTTCCTTGGGAAACCATCTTGGAGAAAGTATTTGAATTCCTATCACAGAAGGATTATATGAAATAACTGGACATGTTTAACCTAAAGAAGAAAAAATGGGGGTGGGACACAAGAAGTATCCGAACAGTTATGTTATGGAAAAGGGATTAGATTTATTCTGTTTTGCCCCATGCAGCAGAATTAAGAAAAATAATCAGTCAGAACATGAATGAGGGCAAAATTTAGACTTGATACCAGGAAAACTTTCCCCAAAGGGGGGATTGTGGGCTCCCCTTACCCTGGATGCCCACTTTTTGAATATATTATAATGTCTATTATTTTTGTATATCAGTCACATTAGAGGGTGACCAAGGTCCCTTTCAACTTTCAAATTTCATGGTTCTGTGCATAGAATCTAGCTTAAGATGTTTGAAATGTTTTAGAGGAAGAATCAATAACAAATGACCAATGGTTGAATATGTAATGTAAGGAAGAGGCAGGGGCAGTTGTGAAACCAAGTAACTGGAAAGAGGATGATTTTCTCACTAGCCAAAATGAAGTGTGGTGAAAAGCATGGATTAAGGGGAAAGATAATGAATTCTGGTTTAAACAGGTAGGAATTGGGATACCTACTAGACAACCACCTAAAATCTGAGTTGTGATAGACTCATCAAACTAGACCAAAATATGAGACCAGAACATGGCAAGTCATGGTATTTACAAAAACTGCGAGGAAATCTCTGGTCTGGCACTAAAGCAGAAGAGAGAGTTCAATTAACATAATATTTTTCCTTAAGAATCTTTCTCTTTTACCATGCAACATGACAAAGATGAATTAACTATCAATTGTGTTCTGAGAACTGTGCTAGAGAATAACTTAAAAAGACACAGATCCCACCCTTAAGAAGGTAGTAGAGGGACAAGAAAGAACAATACAAGAATCTGCAATATTACATGCAATGTAGAGTTAATTCAAGTTTTCAAAAATGTGGTCTTGTCGGGGCAGAGCCAAGATTGTGACAAGAGAAAGGATCCTCTCTTAGGCGCTCTTTCATAAAACTTATACACTAAGGACTCTAAATTTTCAAGAGACCGAACCCACAGAGGGTCCCAGTGAGGCAATTTGCCAACCCAAAGTAAACTGGAAAAGAGCGGAAAGGCTCAGCTCCAAGGGGTCAGAGGGGTGGTCCACCAGAGGGGTGGTCTGCCAGAGGGGTGGCCCGCCAGAGTGAAAGAACTTCAGCCTCCCGGAAGCAGCCCCAGGGCACTGGGAGTCCTGACTCACAGCAGTGGGGGAGGTTCCTGACTTATACCCCAGGGAGCACCGGGCACAACTTGGGGAAGCAGTGGGGAGCCCTCTGCCAGAGCGAGCATGTGAAGCCCAGCCCTCAGGGCACACAGCTAGCAGCTGCTCTGGGAAGCCCAGATCCAGGAACAGGAAGCAGAAGCAGGTAAGCAGGAGCCCCCAGGACATGAGTGCAGAGCCTAGGGAGAAGAGTGAAGAGAGACTGCTGAGCTCTGCCCCTGGAACAGGGCGCTGGGGTTCTGACCACATTCAGATCCTGATCGCAGTCTAGGGCTCCCCCATAGAACAGCAGGGCCCCCCCCCCCAACCTCAGCCCTGTGGCAGAGGGGTGTGCTTATGGTCATTCACAGACCAGGAGGGAGGCCAGAGCCTCACACACTGAGATCCTTCTGGGAGTGTCCGAAAAACTCAGGAAGCACCCCCAAAAATAGGCTTCGGCTGGGAAAATAAACAAGCAGAGAAACAAGAGGAATACTATTGAGAAATATTTTGCCTGTTAGCCCAAGAAGGATCAAAAGAGGCAGTCTGAAGATGAGGAAGTACAAGCTCCTGCATCTAAAGGCTCCAAGAAAAACAGAAATTGGGCTCAGGCTATGGCAGAGCTCAAAAAAGACTTTGAAAATCAAATGAGGGAGTTAGAAGAAAAACTGGGAAAAGAAATGAGAGAGATGTAGGAAAAACATGAAAATGAAGTCAGTAGCTTTGTCAAGGAAATCCAAGAAAATGCTGAAGAAAGTAGCATGCTAAAAAGTAGCTTAGGTCAAATGGATAAAACAGTTCAAAAAGTTATTGAGGAGAAGAATGCTTTAAAAAGCAGAATTGGCCAGATGGAAAAAGAGATAAGAAAGCTCTCAGAGGAAAACAAATCTGGACTCAGTACTTCAAAACCAAAAGAATGAAAAATTAGAAGAATATGTGAAACATCTCACTGAAAAAACAACTGATATGGAAAACAGATTTAGGAAAGATAATTTAAAAATTATTGGAATACTTGAGAGTCATGATAAGGAAAAAAGCCTTGACATCATTTTCAAAGAATTACTACAGGAAAATTGCCCCGATATCCTAGAAGCAGAGGGCAAAATAGAAATGGAGAGAATCCACTGATCCCCCCTGAGAAAGAGATCCCAAAAAACCAAACCCCAGGAATATTATAGCCAAGTTCCAGAACTCCCAAGTCAAAGAGAAAATATTACAAGCAGCCAGAAGGAAGCAATTCAAATACCATGGAGCTGCAATCAGGGTCTCATAGGACTTAGCAGCAACTACATTAAAAGCTCATAGAGCTTGGAATATAATATTCTGGAAGGCAAAAGAGTTTAGAATGCAACTGAGAATCAACTACCCAGCAAAACTGAATGTACTCTTCCAAGGAAAAAGATGGACTTTCAATGAGCCAGGGGAATTTCAAATGTTCCTGTTGGAATGGCCAGAGCTGAACAGAAGGTTTGATCTTCAAATACAGGACTCAGGTGAAGCACAGAGATTGGAGGAGAAGGGGAAAATATGAGGGACTTAATGATGATGAACTACATGTATTCCTGTATAGAAAAATGACACTGATGATATTCATATGAACCTTCTCAATTAACAGAGCAGGTAGAAGGAGATTTTATAGATGAAGCATTGGAGAAAGCTGAATTAGAAGATAAAATATGGTGTAAAAATAGAGTCAATAGAAAAAAGGAAATGTAAGAGAAAGAAAAAGGATAGGGGGGAATAGGCCAAGACATTTCATATAATATTTTTCTTTATAACAATGAGCTTTTGCAATGATATGGAAGGGGGAAGACAAGGTGGAATGAGGAAATCTTCACTCTCATCAGAGGTGGCTAGGAGAGGAAACAGCATATATACTCAATGAGGTATAGTAATCTGGAGTAAGAAGGGGGGGACAGGGGAAGGGGGGATGTGAATGATGGAGGAGAGGATGGACCATGGTGGGAGAATGGTCAGATATAACACATTTTCTTTTTTACTTCTTGCAAGGGGCTGGGATTGGATGGCCTGTCCAGGACCATAGGGCCAAGTGGATGGTCCTAAGGGGTGGTATGGGGGCTCAGGGCCTCTTGGCCTCAAGGCCAGGGATCTGTCTTCTGGGCCACTCAGCTACCCTACAACAGAGTCAGAGTGAAAGAAGAGCGAAAATATAGTATATGGTAGTGGAGAAATACAAAAGGAGGGAGTTGCGATCATCAATGGCAATGGTGGAAAAATATGGAAGTAACTTTTGTGATGGACTGACCATAAAGAATGTGATCCACCTGCAACAGAGTTGGTAATGTTGGCACATGGACTGAAGCACATTTTTTATTATTTTTATTTGGGGGGGGGGATGCAGGACAAATGGGGTTGGGTGGCCTGCTTGGGGCCTCATAGCAGGGTGATCATGGGATGTCTGAGGCCGCATTTGGACCCGGGTGCTCCTGGCTCAAGGGCCAGTGCTCTGTCCGCCACCCAGCTGCCCCTACTATTATTACTATTTTATTTTATTTTGGGTCTTTTTTTTTGGTTTTTGGTTTTTTGTAGGGCAGTAGGGTTGGGGTGGCTTACATGTCACACAGCTGGGGGTGTGTACAGGCTGTGTACAGATTGTGGGGTGTACAGGGCCAGATGTGGGCTCCAGTGCTCCTGGCTCCAGAGCTGATGCTCCATCCACTGTGCCACCTGGCCATACCTACAATTATTACTATTATTTTTTAAATTTAAATTTTAATTTTTTTCTCTTCCCTTTACTTTATCACTCAAGCGAGTCTGTATTTTTGGGGGGAGGGGGTATTTTGCTTACACTTAAACAAGAATATTTTATTAATGTATAAAAAACATTATTTGTACAAAATGAGAATAAGTTAAATATTCAATTCAAAAATGTGGTCTTGAGAAGTCCCAAAAAGGAACAAAAATCTAACAAGACATTTTTCAAAGTTTTATTTACACTTTGACACAGCTAAGGTAAATGTTATCATTAAATAATGAAAAATCATGTACTACATTAGTCAGAATTTAAGGCTTACATATATTAAGTATGTATGTATGTATGTGAATTTGAAAACCCCATGTACTAATACCTAACTCAAGTTCATACACATCAAACCCCAAACCCTGACTATTCCAAAATATACCCATCTGTTGCCTCACTTCCCCAATCTCTGCTTATAAAAGTTCAATTGGAAAGAGAAGTGCCCTACATTTTCACCTCCCACCTACAAGGTAACTTCACATTCCCTCTGCAACAGCAAAGATGGGAAGGTAGGAAGGGAGTGGAGTGAGCCTAATGTTAGCAAGGTACCTGAGTGGGTGTCAGCTCAGGCGTTTGGATCTGAAAGTCCTGAGAGGGCTTCTGGGGGACAGTGGGAAGTGTAGCTGAGGTTGTGTGCAACACTTGAAGAGCTTGTTAGAGGATCTGCATCACTTGCTCCTGCTCTGCCTTGGGGGGAACCACTTGCACCTGCTGTACCCCTCCAAGATTTTGCACAATGAGGAGGTTGTTCCTGGTCTGGTCTCCAGCACAGTCTCCACTTGTTCAGCTATTGCCACAGCTGGCTGATTTGTTTGGCTTGACCACTGGGGCAGTGGAGCTCTCAGTGAGCAGCTGAGTCAGGGTACCTGAGTCTGGGATATTCACTAAGTTGTTGATGGTCAAAGTAACGGTCACATTGCCACCACTACTCATCAGTTTCACCATACCACAGAGCTCTGCAAAGGTGCTGCAGAGCCAGCCTTCTGGATGGGGGCAGGCTTGATTGGGGCAGGCTTGTGGCTGGATGGGGAGGGAGTGATAATGGTTTGGTTGATGCCAAGGATGATCTGGATCTGGTTGGTGAGGTTAGGCTGGACTTGGATGGTCTGCCCACTGCCTGCTTGAATCTGAGGAACTGCTTGGTATTGAATGTTGGCATTGGATTGGGTCCCTTTGTTGATCATCATAGAGTTCTGAATAGCAAACACAAATTGACCACCAGCATAGGATGTGCCCAGTTGAACTTGGAGTTGAACCTTGAACTTGAAGTATATTCCCTTTTGAGGATAAGATTCCAAAACTGTTCTTGCCAGGACTGAGGGGAAGTGAGGCAGATTTGATTGGAACAAGTTTTGGGGTGGGGGTGGGGGGTAGCAGGCTTCTACTGCAGGAGGACCAGTTGTGGTGATGGCTGGGAGTCCTGGGCAGTGGAGGCAGCGGGTTGCAGCAGCAGTGGCAGCCATACTGGTCTGTTGATCTTCAATCGCCCCAGCCAATGAGAATCCATTTCCAACAGGTATTAAAGCCTGTTAGAAGCAACTGGAACATTCACATCAGCCCATTGGTAACTTGTCTGACAGATTTGCTCTTGCTTATTATGACATCTTTCTGCCTCATTTCCCCTGTCTCCCCTACAGCGAAGAGCTTGACATGGCCCACCCCTTCCCTGCATCTTAAATTTATTCTTCCCTTACTATTTTTGTCTACTAGTTCTAATAGAAGCCTGATTTTTATCTGATGATACAGTCTCCCTTTCTAGTCCTGGCTACATCTAAAAATCAAAAAAAAATACTAAAATTGAAAGCAAAAAATAAAACAGTAAATGGCTAGTTTAAAAAAATATCTGATTTCTCTGTCATCACATTCAACTGAGATCAATATATACCACAGAAACAATGTAAAGATTAATTAATAGGGTGGGGGGAAGGAAACAAGAATGGGAGGGAATTATAAAACTCAAAATAAATAAAATCTTTCTAAAAAATAAAAAAATATCTCAGGGTTTGGGAAGGCAATTATTTAAATAAATTAAATAATTAAATTAGTTAAAACAATAATTAAGCAGTTAATCTGATTTTTAAAAAGAAATACCAAATTGTTTACAACAATTCATAACAATTGAAGAAGAAATGAAGAAAATTGTATTGTCTGATTATATGCCAAAACAGAAATACTAAAATATACAAATGGGGGGTGGTGTAGTGGCGTAGTGGATAAAGCACCAACCTTGGAGTCAGGAGTACCTGGGTTCAAATCCAGGTCTCAAACACTTAATAATTACTTAGCCGTGTGGCCTTGGGCAAGCCACCTAACCCCATTTGCCTTGCAAAAACAAAACAAAAAAAATATACAAATGATACATTTTTACAAAAATGTAAAATATTGTAACAAGATTAACATAGGAAATAAATTATTTAAATAACACATATCAGAAAGAGAAATTAAACAAGCCATGAATGAACTCCCCAAAGTTGAAATGTCAGACAACAAATGAATTTATGTTAATTTTATCAAAAATTCAAGGAAAAATTAAATATGAAATAAAACATTTACAAAAATAAGAAAAGAAAGGATCCTAAAAACTTTTTCTGATACAATAAAAGATTTTGATATTAAAACCAGAAAGGAAAAAAAGCAAGTGAGGAGACATTCTACTAGGCCTATAAGCACAAAGACAAAAAAAAGCAGAAAATAACATATTTACAAAAATATTTATAGCATTTTATTTCTGAAAAATTTTTCAAACAACTTTGGGATATCAGCTCACATTATCAGGTTGACTAATAAGAAGGGGGAATGAGAAATGTTGAAAGGGAATCAGAAAAATTGGAACCATAGTATATAGTTAGTGGAACTGTTTACTGATCCAAACATTTTGAGGAGCAACCTGGAATTGTGCCCAGAGTTATAAAACCATGTATAGCTTTTTTTAAGTTGTTTTTTTTTTTTGCAAGGCAAATGGGGTTAGGTGGCTTGCCCAAGGCCTCACAGCTAGGTAATTATTAAGTGTCTGAGGACTGATTTGAACTCAGGGACTCCTGACTCCAGGGTTGGTGCTCTATCCACTGAGCCACCTAGCCTCCCCCCCCCCTATAGCTTTTGACTCAGCAATACTGCTACAAAGACTGCCTCCTAAAGTGATCAGGGGAAAAGGAAAATAATTTATGTGGCTGCTAAATCATGAGTAATCCTGACATAGTTTTTCATTATTTCAATTCTTTATTTCTGACTACTTGGGCCATCCCCCCCCCACCTTCACCTGGAAACTGACTTTTTGCTTTACAGTTCCTGAAAGTTTTCATTTGGGAGTTTCTTTCAGAAACCGATGAATGCTTTCATTTATACTTTACCGTCTGGTTTTAAAGGAGCTTATAAGTTTTAACATTTTTTTTTGAAATATGATTTGTAGACTTTTGGGGTTTCTTGGTCATGAAATTTAGAGTATGATAAATTTTTTCCCTTCTTATTCTCTTCCCAAACTTGTTTTGACTCTGATATACCTTATACTTTCCTCTTCTTAGTTTATTGATTTTGCTTTAGTATTTCTTGCTCTGTTTCATGAATTATTTGGTTCATTTCTGTCCATTTGAAATTTCAAGGATTTTGTTGCTTTCAGAAGATTTTGTACCTCTTGTGCCAAGCTATTAAATCCCTTTCCATTTTTTCTTCCTTAACTCTTTTCCTCTAGTATTCTTATTTCATTTATAAAATTATTTTTAACTTTTGTTTAAATCTTGCTTAATTTCTTCTAGGAATCCTAATTGAGTTTGTATCCTAGCTGTATTTTTCTCAGAGGCTTTGTAAATATTTTAGAATCATTCTTTTCATCTGAGTTTGTGTTTTGAGTTTTTCTGCCACCATAATAGCTGCTATGATGGAATGTTTTTTGTTTCTTCCTTTTCTCAGTCTACTTTATGACTTCAGAGTTGATGTTAGGATGGGTCCCGCTGAACTTCTGGAGGGCTGTTCTGGGCTGGCCCTGCTTCTGCTTTCCAGGGTATAGTGAATGCTGTGTTACTCCAGGATCTCAGCTACAGACTGGGGATTTGCAAACTTTCAGTGATTTTTAAAGTGAGCCGATCTAGGACAAAGGCTGATCACCTCCACCCACCCCCACCCCAACCACCCCCGCCCCTGGGAGGAGCGCTGCAATTTACTGAATGAAGTTTTCATCTGAACAAGAGTAAAATGCTGCTGGATTCAGCCCCTCTCAGCAGCTGGACATCTCTGTTAGTTTGTAGTAATATAGATTACCCTTCAGTCCAGTATTTCTGCCCTAATTATTCTTCTACAATCTGGTCTAGATTGGAACTGAGACCCAGTGATTGATGCTTCTGATGCTCCTGCTTTGTCCCTGTTTTCTTTGTGGGCACAGTCCTAGGTCTCTCCAACTGAGAACACTGCCAGTCACTGGCTCCTCCTTATAAATATTTTCTTCAAAGTCCTTTCTGGATTTGTGCCCTGGACCTGAAGTGTGGGCGACCAAGCTGCCATTAGCAACTGGCCCCATCCTTGTTAGGTGAGGTTGGTGGGGGGGCTTCGTAAGATCTAGGACCTTCCTTAGTGCACAGTACCCCACTAGACACTGGTAGTTCTTTTTATTTAGTCTGTTGTGGGTCCAATTTCCAATGTCTTCAAACCTCTTTATCTATTTCCCTATGTCAAGATGGGCGATTCTGCAAGGCAAATGGGGTTAAGTGGCTTGCCCAAGGCCACACAGCTAGGTGTCTGAGGCTGGTTTTGAACTCAGGTACTGGTGACTCCAGGGCCAGTGCTCTATCCATTGTGCCACCTAGCCACCCCTTTTTATAACTTTTCCCATCAACATTTGTCAGCTTCATTCTTTAACTCTCTCTTGAGTATTGTGGAAAGAACTTGAACTGTTCTAGTGCCTACCCTGTAGTAGCAAGAATTGAAAACTAAAAAGATGTTAAAATGCATAATTGTGATAGAATACTACTGTGCTATCAGAAATGGTAACAGGACATTTTTCAGAGAAACCTGGGGAGATTTTTATGAATTCCTAAAGAATGATGGAAACAGAACCAGAAGAGAAATTTGCATGATAAAAACAGTGTTTTAGAGACAAACAGATTTAAAAGACTTAAGAATTTTGTTGAGTTAAAGAACCATGAGCCCAAAGGACTAAGGTGGAATCAAAATAGTTCCCTTTTTCAGAGGATAGTGATAGGATGTAGATGGAGAATAAGATATGCATTTTTTGGACCTGATGTATATAGGAATTCATTTGCTTGAATATGCATTTTTGTCACAGGAATTTTTTAATCTTTTTTCATTGGTAGTCAGGTGAAAGGGAGAAAAGATATATGCTTGCTCATTGAAATAGATATATAGATAGACATTGATAAATAATATATTCCCTTTCTTAAATAAATACAATATAGAAAAAAAAACATTTTAGAAACCCCAAAAAATAAAAACAAAGAGAAAATTAGCATAACTGATCATTCCATAAAGAGTCTGAAAATATATGCAATACTTGTAGACCCGCCTCTCCATGAAAGAGTGTGTTGTAGCTTCTCCTTTGAGACAAAATCAAATCAAAAAAATAATGTGAAATCCTCCCAAAACTAAGAACTAAAAGGAAATTGAACACTGAGAACAAAAAATTCAAAAAATATAAAATAACCTATCTAAAGGGAAATAGGTTAAATAGACATTAAATAAACCTCTTAAATGACCTAGTCTCAAAGAAGGAAACAGAGATAATTATATTAAGAATTACCAATAAAACAAGAAAAGAAATTATTGGTTCTGGCTAATGTTAAATTGGCTTAAAATTAACTTACACACACTCTCAATTAAGTTAAGAAATTTATCTTACCTTTCAAGCATTAAAAGGGAAAAGGGAGAGGGGGATGGGAAGGGGCAGAAAAAAGGGAACTAATAGAAGGAAAGGAAGGAGGAAGGGGGAAGGGGGAAAGGGAAAAGGGAAATAAAGGGAAGGGGGTGTTGATTTAGGAGGGTAAACACACTGAAGGTGATGGTATTCAGAAACAATTCTATTAGAAACCAGGAGGGATGGGAATTCAGGGAAACATGGAAGGATTTGCATGTACTGATGCTGAGTGAAAGGAGAAGAACCAGAGAAACATTGTACACCCTGACAGCAGCATGGGGGAGATGATCAACCTTGATGGACTTGCTCATTCCATCAGAAATCTTGAAAATTAGAAGGCACTCCAAAAATATTTCTTTGCTCCTTTTGATCAACTATTCTAACTCTTAAATCAATAGAGATGACAAAAATATATCTCTCATATTTTTTCTTTTCTTCCTTTTTAATATTAATGATCTTTAGCCAGAATCAATTATGAATTTGGTTAGTAACATTCCAACATTTATTATGTTTTTTAATTTTAAATATTTTATTTATTTTAAGTTTTATAATTTTTCTCTTAATCTTGCTTCTCTTCTCCCACCTTCCACAGAAGGCAGTCTGTTAGTCTTTACATTGTGTCCGTTGGTATTCATTGATCTAAGTTGAATGTGAAGAGAGAGAAATCATATCCTTAAGGAAGAAAAATAAAGTATAAGAGAATGCAAAATTACATAATAATATAACTTTTTTTTCTAAATTAAAGCTAATAGTCGTTGGTCTTTGTTTAAACTCCATAATTCTTTCTCTGTATACAGATGGTATTCTCCATTGCAAACAACTCAGAATTGTCCCTGATTGCTGCACTGATGGAATAAGCAAGTCCATCAAGGTTGATCATCTCCCCCATGCTGCTGTCAGGGTGTACAATGTTTCTCTGGTTCTTCTCCTTTCACTCAGCATCAGTACATGCAAATCCTTCCATGCTTCCCTGAATTCCCATCCCTCCTGGTTTCTAATAGAATTGTTTTTGAATACCACCACCTTCAGTGTGTTTACCCTCCTAAATCAACACCCCCTTCCCTTTCTTTCCCTTTTCCCTTTCCCCTTCCTCCTTCCCTTCCTTCTCTATTAGTTCCCCTTTTTCTGCCCCTTCCCATCCCCATCTCCCTTTTCCCTTTTAATACTTGAAAGGTAAGATAAATTTCTTAACTTAACTGAGCGTGTAAATTAATTTTAAGACAAGTCTGATGAGAAGATTCAGGTGGTTCTAACCTCTTCCTTTCTTCCCCTCTATTGAAATAGGTCTTTCATACCTCTTAATATAATGTGATTTACACCATTCAGTCCCAACCTATTACTGTCCCCTTTTTTAAGGAGGTATTGTTTTTAAATCATTCTATCTGAGTCACAGAAAAGTTATGAGTGTCCATCACTTCTGGCTAAGTATATTCTCTCTAATAGAGTTACAATTTCTCCAAGATAGGGATATAGTCAGTTTCATTTTATTGGATAGCAGTCTCACAGACAAGTCATGAGTGTCCATCACTTCTGGCTAAACATATTCTCTCTCTAATAGAGTTATAATTCTCAAGAGTTATGAGAATCTTTCTCCCAAGTGGGAATATAGACAGTTTCATCTTATTTAATAGCAGTTTTTTCCTTTACACCACCGTTTTTTTTACCTTTGATGTCCAAATTTTCTATTTAGCTCTGGCCTTTTCATCAGGAAATGTTGGAAGTCTCCCAGTTTATTAAATGTCCATCTCCCTTTCTGCAGAGCTTGCTCCTTTATCCACACCTGTGCCTGAGGGGATGGGGGGGGCAGGACAGCTAGAACTCTTTGTTCCTGGAAGAGTGCTCCAAAAGTATGGAACTCAGGTCCTGCACAGAGATGGATTTCCAGGCTTGCAGACCTCCCCTCCCCCTGGCCAAAGACTCCGTAGCCCCACTTCTCACCAAAGTCTCTGCAGCTATAGAGGTCCTTTGGCTCCCCCCCCCAACTGTTCCTGTACTGACCCTCTGATCTCCTCTCCTGGTTCACCCATGTTCCCCTGAGACAGACCTTGTTGTTAGGTGTTCTTCTCCTAGCTTCCTTTTCTAGGTTTTGTTGATCAAGTTTCTGTTAAAAGGTTTCTTTCATGTTATTTTTGGTGAGACACAGTGAGCGCTTAACACAGTGCCTCTGCCATCTTGGCCAGAAGTCCATTTATTTTGTTTTTAAAATTTATTTATTTAGTATATTATTTTTTCCAGTTATATGTAAAAAAATAATTTTTAACATTAGTTTTTAAAACTTTGAGTTCCTAATTCTCTCCCTTCCTCCCACCCTACCCTTCCTTAAGAAAGCAAACAATTTGATATAGAATGTAAATATATAGTCATGCAAAACATTTCTGTAATAGTTATATTATGAAAGAAAGCATAGACCCTTACCAAAAAAAAAAGAAACCTCAAGAAAAATAAAGTTATAACAATAAGCTTCAATTTGTTTTCAGACACCAACAGTTCTTTCTCTAGGAATGGATTGCATTCTTTAGCATAAGTCCTTCAGAGTTGTCTTGGGTCACAATATTGCTGAAAATACCTAAGTTGTTCACAGTTGATCTTCTTATAATATTGCTATTATTTTGTACACAGTACAACTCTTTTGCTTCAACTCATTTAAGTCCTTCCAGGTTTTTCTGAGAACATACTTCTCAGAATAGCATTCCATCATTATCACATACCAAAATTTGTTCAGTTATTCCCCAATTGATAGGCATCCCCTAAATTTCCAATTCCCTGACACCAGAAAAGAGCTGCTATGAATATCCTTGTACACATTTTCTTTTGAAATATAGATTTAGTAATTACATTGTAAGTGGGGTTTTATAGTCCCTTGGACATAGTTCCAAATCGTTCTACCAAATGGTTGAATCAATTCTCAACTCCACCAACAAAGCATTTGTTTGCCATTTTCCCTTCATCCCCTCCAACGTATATTATTTTCTTTCTCTGTCCTAATGGAATTGTTTTAATTTTCATTTCTTAATCTAGAGTAAGAGCATTTTTTTAAAAAAATATGGTTACAGATAGCATTGATAAGCTCATTTGGAAACTGTTCATATCTTTTGATCATTTATCAACTGGGGACTAGCCATATTTTTTAAAATTTGATTCAGTTCTCTCTTTTTTCATGATTGTAATTCCTAACTGTATTTTCTTCCATTCTAATCCCCTACACCCATTTATTCTACTCTCTCTCCCCTTTCACTCTGCTTCTCCTCAAAAATATTTTACTTTAACTAGCCTCTCCCCTAATTTGCCCTTCTTTCCATTGCCTCATCCCTTTCCCTCCTACTTTCCTGTAGAGTGAGATAGAGTTCCATACCTACTTGAGTGTATATGTTATTCCCTTTATGACAGGGGAGAGCAAATGTTTTTCTGCCAAGGGTCAATGGATTACCACTTTTGGATTATATTTGGTCAAATATTTCATTCATTCATTCCTAAAAAAGCTATTAGATTTATTGAATTTTGAGTCTTGTCTGCAGTTGCCTTGGCAACACCAGACCAATCCTGGGTTTATGTTCCTTGCCCCTGTCATTGAGCCAATTCTATTGAGAATAAGGTTTACTCATTCCCTCTCACAGTCTTCCTTTCACTCCACTATAAAAGCTTTTTCATGCCTCTTTTACGTGAAGTAATTGACATCATTCAACCTCTCCCTTTCCCTCTTTCTCATCCCTCTCAACCTTTAATTTTAATTTTTAATATCATCTCTTCATTCAACTTACAACTGTGCCCTTTGTCTATATATACTCCTTCTAACTGCCCTGATAATGAAAAAGTTCATATCTTCCCATATAGGAATATAAACAATTCCAGTCCTTTATGCTTTCCCTTTTCTATATATCTTTTTTTGTGTTTCACTTGAATCTCATATTTGAAGATCAAATTTTCTGTTTAGCTTTGGTCTTTTTATTAAGAAAGTCTGAAAGAATGTCCATCTTTTACCCCAAAAGAATATGCTCAATTTTGCTGGCTAGATGCACCTATTCTTGGTTGTAGTCCAAGTTCTTTTGCTTTCTAAAATATCATTATTCCAAGTCCTCTGATTCTTTAATGTAGAAGCTATTACATTTTATGCTATCCTGACTGTGCCTTAATGATACTTGAATTATTTCTTTTTGGCCACCTACAATATTTTTTCCTTGAACTAGGAACTTTGGAATTTGACTACGAGTTGGTAATTTTCATTTTAGAGTCTCTTTCAGGAGTTGATCATTGTATTCTTTCAATTTCTATTTTCTCCTCTGCTTCTTGAATATCTGGGCAGTTTTCCTTTATTATTTCTTTTAAAATGATGACTTAACTGTTTTTTGAATCATGATTTTCAAGTAGTCCAATAAATTTTAAATTATCTCTTCTGGATCTATTTTCCAAGTCAGTCATTTTTCCAATGTGATATTTCACTATTTTTTTCATTTTTTGACTTTACTTTTTTGGTTCTTGATTTCACATAAGGTCATTTACTTCCATTTGTTCAATTATAATTTTTAATATATTATTTTCTTCAGTGAACTTTTGTTCTTTTTCCATTTGATCAATTCTATTTTTTAAAGAGTTTTTTCTTCTATGAAATTTGTACTTCTTTTTCCATTTGACTAATTCTGCTTTTCAAAGCATCCTACTCCTCAATGACTTTTTGAAACTCTTTTACCATTTGGCCTAGTCTTATTTTTAAGGTGTTAATTTCTTCAGTATTTTTTGATTCTCCTTTACTAGGCTGCTGACTCATTTTTCATGATTTTTCTTGCATCACTATCACTTCTCTTCCCAATTTTTCTTATTTGGTTTTTCAAAACCTTTTGAAATTTGAGCTCTTCCTTAGACTGAGACCAATTCAAATTTTTCTTGCAGGCTTCGTTTTTAGTAGCTTTGACTTTGTTATCTTCTTTGAGTATATTTTGATCTTCCATGTCAACATAGTATCTTTCTAAGGAAAGAGGTTTTATTTCTGTTTGCACATTTTTTCCAGCCTAAGAGAAGCTTTTTAAATATCTTTGTGAAGGTAGGATTCTGCTTCCAAGATAGAGCATGCATTGTCCCAAGCCTTTGTTGTTTTTGGCAGCTATATTCAAAGATATTTCAAGGGACCTGCAAGTTTTCAGTTCTTCCAAGGTGGTATGAGCTTGTGCTTTGTCTGTAAAAGATCACAAACACTCTTTTCTGCACTGGAACTATGAGGAGTGTCCATGTTCCCTGCAGCAGCAAGGTCTCTTTTATTATTGCTCCTCCCCTTCCTGGGTTTGGAACCTGGGACTATAACTCAGATCTGAGTATGGGTGAAGCAACAGACTCCTCCCTTAGTGCTAGCAAAGAGACCCCTGTAATCTCCTCCTGAACCCCTTACTGTCTGTGGGCTTCTAGAACAAGAAGTAGCTGCTGTTACTGATTTAGTGGCTCCCAAGGCCTGCTCCTTTTTTTGATGGGCCTGGGGTTCTGCTGGTAGGGTCTCCAAGTCTCAGCCAGGTGTGACAGACATTTCCTTCCAACCTGCTCAGTTATCTTGGCTGGAAAATTGTTTTATTCTGTCTTTTTGTGGAACCTGCCCCTCTAGAATGTGTTTAGAGTCATTATTTAAAGGGATTTGGGTGTGGAAAAAATAAAAGTATTTAAAAGGACAATATCTCATTCTGAGTTTATTTCTGCACAAGGAAAGGAAGTGAATGCTCAATATCATATATAAGAAATGGATGATGATGATGTACTAAGATCAGGAATAATTATATTTCAATTATGATATTCTATTAGCTAGTTGTATAAAATCCTTCTGCATAAATTAAGATGGAATGAATTATATTTAATTTTTAGGAAATACAGAGGTAAAATATAAAACTTCTATCATTACTCAGATATTTAAGGTATTTTTAATGAATTGTATCATGGTAGAATCAATGCTAGAAAGCAATTTCAAGTCCATGACCTTGAAGATAAATACTTTTATGTTGAATACTATCTTTAATACTATATTTCCACAGTTTGATTCATACTTATAAGAATTTCTCCCTCTTGGAAAGCATTGATCATGCTTAATGATTCATGAACATAATATCATATATAATATATGAATATAATAACCTACCTCACAAGGTTGCAAAGAGCAAACTATTTTGTAAATCTTAAATTAACACACAAATGAGAGTTGTTATGATAGTGATCTGTAGCTGCACCTTGATGACTTATATTATCTTTCTTTTTTTTTTTTAGGTTTTTGCAAGGCAAATGGGGTTAAGTGACTTGCCCAAAGCCACACAGCTAGGTAATTATTAAGTGTCTGATGCCAGATTTGAGCTCAGGTACTCTTGACTCCAGGGCTGGTGCTCTATCCACTGTGCTATCTAGCCACCCCGATGACTTGTATTATCAATTGAGTACATGTTGAATTTCTTGGAGAGCTTCTTTTTAATAACTAGTGATATAAATTATATTTATTCCCACCCTTGACTTCAATCTTGAGGACAGGTGAATTTTACTTCTCTAATTCTACCCTAAGGGATATTGAGTTTCTCATAGAGCTAGTTAGCTTCATGGAAAGCAACTGAGGCTACTCACAAAAAATAAAAAATTTTAATGCCACAAAAATGTACCAAAGACTATAGAAAGAATCAGGAAAATTCTCCCTTATTGTGCATCTCATTCTCTCCAGGAATCTACACAGTTGCTCCACATTAACACTGCCCCATAAAGTGAGATAACTTGGAAACTATTAGCATCAGTCAAGGTCTGTTTTTCTACATTATGAAGCTTTGTGGTTTCTTAGTGGCTTCAAGATTCTGGCTCCTACCCTTGTCATTTGAACTGAAGAATTCTGTTGTATGAAATCTCTTCTTTTCTTGTGACTATTGTTTAACTACTGCCTTCTCTGATTGTAATTTATGTATTATTGAGGGAGGGCTAGCACCTCTTTTATAAGGATTTCATTTACTTTTCGTGTCCTCCTGTCAACCAACACTTGGCTCCAAAGAATTGTAGTATGCACAATAGTCACCTCTCTCAAACTGTCTTGGCAGTTAAGGTAAATCAAGTTAAGGGTAATTGCAAATCCATCAGTGAGTTAGGAAGATGTCTACCCCATACATGTAGGGACTTCTCCCAGTGGAATGGGAAGGTGAGAATAATTTGTTCCAATGAAACAATGAAAGAAGTTGAAGCAGGCACTGGAAGGTTTTGAGCTTGAAAATTGATTTGATATTGAAAGTTCCAGAGTCATCCACCACATCCTGGGCCATCACCAATTATTTTGTGCTTCCACTGAATTTCAATGATTCAGGAAGAGAGAGTGAAGTTGATGACTTTTTATAATTCTACATAACTTAAATCCCATTTACTCTAGCTCAAGACATCATGCATCACTTCATGATGCCATTGGTCCTCTTCAGAAAGAAAATTGCAGGACAAACAACATAGCCTACTCTGGTTAGATACTAGTTTATTTTCCCCATGAATATGCATTAAAATCATTAGTCTTTCACATGTGTTAAGTACTCAATCATTCTACTACTGCTGCTGCTCTTCCCATCATTCATTTTTGAAGTTCTATTACTATGAATTTAATAAACACCACCAAAATGAATATCTACATATGTAAAATAGAAAAGTAGATTATATATGAAACTTCGTATCTATATTACACACAACTTGCTTTCATATTATATAATAAATTCAACATGTTACTTTCACAGCTGTCCTGTTTGTCTACATGTATTTTTAATCCCCATCAACAAAGGAGAGAAAAATGCAGTCTTTGAAAAAAATAAACATAGACAATAAAACAAATCCATACATGTTACATCTCTAAATATATTTGTCTTATTTTCCATTTCTTCTCCATCAAAAGGTGGGTAGTTTAATAATCTAAAAATCATAATTCATATTAAGTCATAATTTACTGTTGCATTGATCAGAATTCTTAAATCTTTCAAATTCTTTGAAAGTAGATTTTCTTTACAATGCTTCTATTACTGTATAAAATTTCCTCCTAGTTCTATTCAGTTCATTCTATAACAATTCATTCAAGTGTTCTTATGTTTCTATGAAATCATCACTTTCATAATTTCTTATAGGACAATAATATTCCAATTCATGCATATACTATAAATTTTCTATCTTTCCCCTAATTCATGGACACTTCATTTTTTCTTATTATTTCTACAATAAATGAGCTCTTAGTTAGAAGTAATATGGGGAAGAAACAGAAAGCAGTCCAGCAATGGACCAGAACAAAATCTGATGGGGAAATCCAGAAAAATTTTTAGTGTATTGTTTGTCCAGCCTAGATAAGCCTAGAGATAAAGACAGAGAAGTCTGTAGACACTGGGGGTAGGATCGAGTTAGGGGTATACCAATTGATTCCAGATCATTTGTCATATTTACTCCATTGACTCTTGAAGACATTAAAGTTCTGAGGGGACATTTATTTTTTTTCTTCATAATAAATCATAATCCTTTCACAAAGAATATAAATGAATAATTTTCAAATTTGAATTGAAAAGCCTTAAAAAACTTATGATCTGATGGTTCAAATTACAATGATATGAGAGAAAAAAACAGAACAAATCTGATATTTCATGTCACATACAGAAAACTGACACAAAAAGAGAATGATCGATTATGGAAGCTTGTTACAAAGAGACAGGCATTGTTTGTATAACTGTTAATGGGTTTTAAAAAATCATTCTGAAAAGCAATTTAAATTATTTTAGCTATTTAATTTTTCTGGATTTCCCCATCAGATTTTGTTCTGGTCCATTGCTGGACTGTTTTCTGTTTCTTCCCCATATTACTTCTAACTAAGCCAAGTAAATTGACTAAAGTATCCAAGGCCTTTGATCCAGAGATCCCACCACAAGTATTATGGGCTGTCTCATATAGGTCTAGTAGAGCAGATTGAAAGACACAAGCACTTGTCCTGAAATGGACAAAAGTCAGGAATGAGTCTATTCATTGACTTCTTCCTTTTGGTTTCCTGGCAGATGAGAGGTCCTTGCTTTGTCATCAAAGTAGAGAGAACAGATAGAGGGAAAGCCTGATGTGTTACTTTGATCTCATCTTCCACCAATTGTGAAAAATCTTGGCCCTGGACATCTCTTAAATTGATATTTCTGTAAACCTAATGATTGCAGATGTTTTCTCATTATATACTATGTCTATGTGCTAAAATTTGGATGCCAAATCTGTGCCAAATCTGATGACCTGAATGCTAATAATAAAATTGGAGTTTAAAAGATGACCAAAGAAAAACCTTTGAACCCTTCTAAAGAGATGATTCTGGGAATCTGACAGAGTAAAACAGAAATATACCAGACTTTTCAAATTTCCCAAAAAAACAAGTTAAAATATCATCTCAAAAATATCACTTAGAACAGCAGAAATCACTGAAAGTCACAGTAAGGCATTTGTTCTCCTAAGACAAATTAAGAGAATTTTAGTAAAGACCCAAGCACTGGGAGAAAGATTTGATCCAATTAAAGTCAAAATAAGTCCAGGCAGACTCTTATCTTCAAAAAAAATATTTGGTTTGGAATTATTGCTGATAATTTAATAAATAAATTAAAACAAAAACATATTTAATAAATATAGCTATTTAAACAATTTATTCAATATGTCTTCAGGAGTAATTAAAAGTTCCTTCTTAAAAGTCCATTTTCTGATTGATCTCCCCATGGTAAGATTGCACACAGGTGTGAATGAAGAATAAATTATTCTCAGTTGAAAGTCTTTTGCCTTTTTAAATATTGTATCCTGCATTCTCTTTGTATTTGAGGGTTTCAGGTATTTCCTTCTTATTTCACCAAAACTCCTTTAAAACTAAAACTGGAGAAAGAGAAAGTAATGACCTATTAAGGCACCAAGGAGCAATAAAACAAGATCAAAAGAATGAAATGATTAAAGAGAATGTGAAACATCTCATTAGAAAAAGAATTGATTTAGAGAATACAATATTTGTATATTACTTTATATTTAGGAAATTCTAAATTATCAATTAAAAAGTCAGTGAAAACACTGAACAATTTTAGCAAAATTTGAGGATAAAAAATAAATCCACATAAATCATCATCATTTCTAAGTATTACAAACAAAATCCAGCAACAAGAGAAAGACATATCCAGTTAAAATAACTGTAGATAATATAAAGTGATTGAGAACTATATGACAAGACAAATCTAAGAACTATATGAGTACAACCACAAGACAATTTTTGAACAAATAAAGAGAAATGGAAAAAAAGCAAGTCTAAGCCAATAAAATAAAAATGACAATTTTACCTAAATTAATCTATTCAATGACATCTCAATCAAATTATCAAAACTAAATTGAATGGTTTTTGCACAAACAAAACTAATGCAAGCAAAATTATAAGGAAAACAGAAAATAGAAAAATCTTTGAAACATATATCTCTAATAATTGTTTCTCAAATATGTAAAGAACTGAACTAAATTTATCAAAATACAAGTCATTTCCCAAGTGATAAATTGTCAATGGACAAAAATAGTCAGTTTTCAGACAAAGAAATCAAAGCTATCAATAGTTATATGAAAAAATACTCTAAATCACTTTTGATTAGAGGAATGCACATTAAAACAACTCTTTTCACAGCTCTCAGACTGATTAATATAACAAAAAAAAATAAAATGGTAAATGTTGGAAGGGATGTGGGAAAACTAGGACACACTAATGCAGTATTGATGAAGTTGTGAAGTAATCTGACCATTCTGGAAAGCAATTTGGAATTATTCCCAAAGGACTATAAAATCATGTGTACCTTTTGGTCCAGTGATACTACTACTACATTTATATGACAAAAAAGATTTTTTAATTGGAAAAGAACTCATATGTACAAAAAAAATATTTTTGGTGGTGGTGACCAAGAAGTGGATATTCATCAATTAGAGAGTGGTTGAATGAGATATGTGATTGTAGTGAATTACTATTGTGCTATGAAAAATGACAAGCAGGATGATATCTGAAAATTCCGGACTTACATAAACTGATGCACAGTGATGTGAACAGAATCAGGAGGACGTATAACACATAGCAGTAATTGCATGATTTTATGATGTGTTGTATGATGTATTGCAAATGACTTACCTATTCTCAGCAATATATTCATGCAAAATAATCCCAAAGAACACATGATGAAACATGCTGTCTGTCTCCAGAGAAAGAACTGATGCCCCTTAAATACAGATTGAAATAGAATATTTTATCTCTTTTTTGTTGAGTCTTCTTATACAATATGATTAATATGATAATGTTTTGTGTGATTGTAAATGTATAATTTACAGTCTCAAGGAGTGAGGAGAGGAGGGAGGAAAATACAGAATTTGGAACTAAAACAAAATTTTAAAAATTGTTTTGATACATAATTGGGAAAAATAAAAGACCATTTTAAAAAAAGAACTTATAGAAACAGTTTCATTAAAGGGAATGACAACAATGAAGAAATATATTAAAACTTATAATTGTAGAAAAAGCAGTTGAGGAAAATTTATATCTCTTAATATAGAGAAAGAGCAGACCAAGGAATCGTGTAAACAATTTTAAAAATTAGCAAAAGATCAAATGAAAAATTCTCAGTTAAATACCAAATTGAACATCTTAAAAATTAAAGGTGAAATTATTAAAATTGAGTGTAAGAAAACCATTGAAATTTTTGTTTTACATTTATATGAAAATAGTTTTCCACATTCATTTTTATAAGATTTAGAGTTTCACATTTTTCTTCCTTTCCCCTTTCTATCCTCTCTTCCTAAGACAGCAAGCAATATGATATAGGTTATACAAGTTTACATTAGTCATGCAATGAAAGAAGAATCAGAATAAAAGGGGGAAAATGTATGAAAGAAAAAACAAAAAAACAAATTGTAAAACAATGAAAATAGTATGCATTCAGATTCCACAATTCTTTCTCTGGGTGTGGATGGCATTTTCTGCTGTATGTCTTTTGGAATTATCTTTGATCATTGTATTACTGAGAAAAGCTACATCTATCATAGTTGATCTTCATACAAGGTTGCTGTTACTATTGTACAATGGTCTCCTGGTTCTGCTCACTTTATTTAGTATCATTTGTGTAAGGCTTTCCAGTTTAGAAAATCATTGAATTAATAAATAAAACTAGGAATTAGTTTTGTTGGAAAAAATAAATAAACCGTTTATTATAATTTTTGAAAGAGAGAAGAAAACCAAATCAGATGAAATCAAAGCAATTATAAGAAATCATTTTGACCAATTCTATGTCAATAAATTTAACAATTTAAGGGAAATGGAAGAAGAGCTACAAAAATATAACTATCTAAATTAATAGAAAAAGAAATAGAATATCTAAGTAAAACTATTTTAGGGAAAAATTAAATAGCCCATAAGTAAGCTTTCTAAGAAAAAATATTAGAACTAGATGGATTTAACAGTGAATTCTACCAAACATTTAATTATCTGTTCATTCAATATTATAAAAAATTTTTGAAAAAAAAGCAAAGATGTTATTCCACCAAACTCCTTTTATTAAAACAACTACAGTACTGCAACCTAAACCAGGAAGAGCAAAAACAGAAAAAGAAAATTATAGACCAGCCTCAATAATGATATGGATGCAAAAGTTCTAAATAAAATACTAGCTAGGAGACTACAACAATATCTTAAACAAAGACTACATATTATGATCAAGTGATTCTGATTATACCAGGAAAAGAAACTCATGAAGGAAGATGTTATCTATATTCAGAAAAAGAACTAACAAAGAGAAATATGTAAAATATGTTTTTTCACATTTTTGCAGATATGTCTAATGTTGTTTCTCTGGGGCAGGGGAGTGAAGGAGGAAGGAAAAAATAAAAAAGTATATAACAAAGAACAAAAACTTAGAAAAAAGTACAGAAAAGTAGGGAAACTGAAAACAATGTGTAGTATTTATTACATAGTTGATTTTTTTGAAGTGAATGTGTGAAATACAAATTCATGATTTTATATTAAATCCACTTTTATGTTGTGCTGCATACATAGAATTGTTATATCTGGGGAGTTTTTACATTTAAATTCAAAGCTGAATTTTTTTTGAAAGAAACAAATTCAAAGAATCTGGGAAACAGGAATTGATGCAGATGGAGTAAACATACGAAGAAAAAAAATCATACAAAGGCAACATTGTTAAGCAAAGCAACTTTGAAAGACTTGAAAATTCAAGACAGTGACTGGTCACATCTCCATATGATGAATCATGCTAACTGTATCCTAGCAGAGAAGTGATAGATTAAAGGTGCAGTAGTAAAAACATTTTTAGACATGCTCTCTATGCGTATTTGTTCTGCTTGAAATACTTATTTGTTTGTGAT
This sequence comes from Macrotis lagotis, assembly GCF_037893015.1. Taxonomy (NCBI): domain Eukaryota; kingdom Metazoa; phylum Chordata; class Mammalia; order Peramelemorphia; family Peramelidae; genus Macrotis; species Macrotis lagotis. The sequence continues at coordinate 445,863,085 of NC_133658.1, read as the reverse complement.
ATTTTTGTATGTTTTAATTTGTTTGGGGTGTTTTTTAATTCAAGAAAGGTAGGAATCAGAATCTTAATGCCATCCTATTTTTTAAAGATTTCTTTTTGGATATAGCCTAGTATTGGTATTGCTGGGTCAAAGAGCATGATCAGTTTTATTGCTTTGGGGGCATGATTCCAATATTACTTTCTAGAAAGGATGCATTAGTTCACAACTCCATCAACAATGCATCAATGTCGCAATCTTCCCACAACCTCTCCAACAACCTTTTCCCTTTTAGTCTTCATTTCCAATTTGATAGGTGTGAGGTGGTACCTCATAGTTGCTTTAATTTGCATTTCTCTAATCAATTTGGAACATTTTTTACAATTATATTTAGCTTTAATTTCTCCATTTGAAAATTGTTCATATCCTTTGACCATTGTTCAACTGGGGAATGACTTGAAACCTTATAAATTTGATTCAATTCTCTATATATTTTAGAACTACTTTATCAGAACCCTGAGTTATGAAAATTGCTTCTCTGATATCTTTTTATTTCCTTTTAATCTTGTCTACCTTGGTTTTATTAGTGAAAAACCTTTTTTAATTTAATATAGTCAAAATCATCCATTCTTCAATTTATAATATGCTCTATTTCTTGTTTGGTCATAAATATCTCCCCTTTCTATAGCTCTGACAGATAATTTTCTGTTAATTGGTCTATGGAACTCATGTTTAAATCTTTTGCCAAATTTAACCTTATTTTGGTATAGGATGTGATTTTATTGCTTTTTAAATCTCAAATAAGGAGATTAATAAAAATGTAATAATATTAGTTTAAGAATAAAAATTTAATAATAACTAATAATAATTATGCTATCATCTGAAAAATTAAAATAATAAACTTTTAAAAATAAGAGGTATGGAATAAAGATATAATTTTAAATGTAATTGTCTTTTCATGTTCTACTTTGTATTTGGAAATGTTCTGTTAAATTCAAAATAGAAAAATTTTTAAATAAAATAATCAAATGTCAGACATTTGCTGAAATTAATTTAGAAGAAGACTTTATAAATTCAATTAGAAATCATATTCTAGATTGTCTATATTTATTATATGATGTCACTAATCACTCTGACTTTCATATCCATGTTTCATATGGTTTCAGGACAATAGTCAGATATGGGTGGAGTATAACATTGATGCTTATCAATGGTAGTTACCCCAAATTGCTAATAAACAAGTACTTATTGAAGACCTGGAAGTTTATGGAAGCATTGAATCTTAGAATTGGAAGGGACTTTATAGTTCTTTTGGCTCAACTACATCATATTAGATGAAAACAAAAGCTAAGATATGGAAATTTTTAGTGATTTGTCCAAAATCTTAGATTTGTGACAGAGACAAAACTAGAAGTCATGTATCATTGGTTCACAAACTATATCCCTTTCTCTAACAATCTTGCATTCTCACCTAGACCTAGTCTAAAGGCATGGTCATATATGTACCTATCCTCCATAGTACTTGGTATAGAACTGAATGCACTGTAAATATTCAACATAGACTTGTTAGTCTGTTGTTCTACCTACAACTTTTTTAAAACAAAAAAACTCAAAAACATCAAATATAAAATATAGTACATGGCCCCTATCCAGAAGGATTTGATAATAATTACAGAATGATTAAGCTTTAAACTGAGAGGTAAGAACTAATACTCCAAAAGAGGGAGAACTGTGTGGATTGTAGTCATAGAAAGCTTAATGAAGAGGTGAGATTTAGTTAGACCTTGGAAGATGGGTAGAATCTGGAGAGACAGAGGACATTTGGGAAGGGAGCATGAAAGGAGAGGTGAGGGTCAATAAATTTACCAAAATGGGAGATAGTGAGAAAACCAAACTACACAGAAAAGTATTTGATTGAGGAATAAGAGATATTATTGAATGGAATCTAAATGAATATTCTGATATCACCTTGTGGAGTACCATCATGTTACCATTTAGCACATAAATCCAGGTATATAAACATGCAAAACATTATGCATTTTCTCCAATGTTTTGAAGAACCCTAATGCTTTTAGTGTTAAAACTTCAATGGAGTGAAAGAGGTCTTAAAAAACACCAAGCAAGGAATGTTTAAAATTTAAAGTGCTTGTGTTTGTATTTGACATCCCATTTTCTGGCTTGACAGGGGTTTGCTTCTCCTTTACCCCTGTTTCAGAATGGTGTGGAAATGGTGTGTTTTCTCCCACTTACACTCATCCTTGGATAATGGCCCAATTTCCCTCTACTGTAGTACCAAGTGAAGAGCTCCATGAAATATACATGAAGCTAATCTTATGTACCTTGAAGATTCTCTACCCCAGTTTTATAAGAAGAGATCTTCACATCACTGGGAGCACTAAGCCTGGAATAATTTTATACTTAATGAGTCATTAACAATTTAAGTTTATTTGAGAAGGGGAAATGAATGGATGAATGAAAATTTAAAGTCTATTAATCCTTTTCACTCTGAAGATATAGATCCCATCAGGACCAATAGAGGGTACTATAGATCCTCTAACTCTCCAAGCACTTGATGTGGATTGTGGATTCCAGGTGCTATGCCCCTGAATTCCAACTATCTCTGAGCTTGAATGTGAAGTTGATTCCCCAGAACTAGAAACATCGGGGATGGGATATAGTTTAGAGGGGAGAAGTGGCAGTATTAGAAGGAAGGGATCAAAAGAAGAAAGCAGTAACACAGACAACTACAGATTTCTCTGCTAGAAACCCTAAAAGACTTCTTGGGAACTTGACTATTGAACCAGATCCAGCCAGAGCTTATGAAAAGGCACACTGGGGGTTAAAGGAATAGAGTCCTTTCTGAAAACAAAGCAGTAGTGAAGGGACACTTGACTGAAAATGCCAAGTACCCAGGAAATGAATTTTAGAACTATCTTATTGGGGAATGGTTTAACAAACTGTGGTATATGTATGTGATGGAACACGATTGTTCTATTAGAAACCAGGAGGGATGGAAATTCAGGGAAGCCTGGAGGGACTTGCATGAACTGATGCTGAGTGAGATGAGCAGAACCAGAAGAACATTGCACATCCTAGGAGCAACATGGGAATGATGATCAACCTTAATGGACTTGCTCATACCAACAGGGCAACAATCAGGAACAATTTTGGGAATATCTGTGATTGAGAATGCCATCTGTATCCAGAGAAAGAATTGTGGAGTTTGAACAGAGACCAAAGACTATTACCTTTAATTTTTTTTTAAAAAAAACTATCTTATTACATAATTCTGCTATATCACATACTATATGTTTCTCCCTTAAGGATATGATTTCTCTCTCATCACATTCAATTTAGGTCAATGTATACTTCACTGAGGTTCCACCTCACACCTCTCAGACTGCCAATATGACCAGAAAGGATAATGATCATATTGGATGGATTGTGGGAAATCTGGGACATTATTACATTGTTGGTGGAGCTGTGAACTCATCCAACCTTACTGGAAAGCAGTCTGGAATTATGCCCAAAGGGCAACAAAAATGTGCATACCCTTTGATCCAGCAATACCACTTTTGGGTCCATGCCCTGAAGAGATGATGGAAAAGGGTAAAAACATCACTTTAACAAAAATATTCATAGCAGCCCTGTTTCTGGTGGCAAAGAATTGGAAATCAAGTAAATGTCCTTCAATTGGGGAATGGCTTAGCAAACTGTGCTATATGTATGTCATGGAACACTATTGTTCTATTAGAAACCAGGAAGGATGGGAATTCAGGGAAGCCTGGAGGGATTTGCATGAACTGATGCTAAGAGAGATGAGCAGAACCAGAAAAACACTGTACATCCTAACAGCAACATAAGGGAGATGATCAACCTTGATGGACTCACTCATTCCATCAGTGCAACAATCAGGGACAATTTGGGGCTGTTTGCAATGGAGAATACTATCTGTATCCAGAGAAAGAACTGTGCAGTTTGAACAAAGACCAAGGATTATTACCTTAAATTTAGAAAAAAGAACCTGATATATTATTGTCCGATCTTGCTATCTCTTATACTTTACATTTCTTCCTCAAAGATATGATTTCTCTCTCATCACATTCAATTGGGATCAATGTATACCATGGAAACAATGTAAAGATTGACAAATTTCCTTCTGTGGGGGGTGGGGGGAGGGAAGCAAGAATGGGGAAAAATTGTAAAACTCAAAATAAATAAAATCTTTAGATCAATGCATACTATGGGAATGATATAAAGACTAACAAATTGTCTTCTGTGGGGAGTGGGGGAAGGGAGGAAAGATGGGGGAGGGAATTGTAAAACTCAAAACCTTTCTAAAATTAAAAAAAAGGAAGGAAGGAAGGAAGGAAGGAAGGAAGGAAGGAAGGAAGGAAGGAAGGAATTAAAATGAAAGTCTCACTTGGTAAGCTAGCTATTTAGAGCTAGCTGAGAGCTCTCCAACACCTTTTCCTTCAAAAATGCAAGTGCTAGATGTACAGAAATACAGGATTGTTTTAAAGCATTATATTTAGCTTAATTTCTGAAAGGAAGATCACTGAGTTTCTCTTCTCTTGTGTGCTTGTGTCTCACTGACAGTTTGCAGGTATAATGGTCACTGAGCATCACCTTTAGTTCTGGTTTCTCTTTTCTATTTAAGGGCTTCACTTTCTATGAATCCTTAAGGGTCCCATTGGAAGTGTGACATAATAGCTAATTAATATTTGTCCTTCATTATGGAAGAATTCCATGACATCAAGGAGGTGATACCATGACAAGCACACGAATTGAATTTGAGTGAGGGGATGTTGTGTAAAGTTTCCAGCCTCACTTTCTTCTCCAAAATCACCTGGGCCCAGTGTACAGATATGAATTCTGACAACTGAAGGTGGCCCTGAATGCGAGGCTAAAGGTTGACTTGCCCAGGATCCTACAGCTAGTTAGCTGCAAGTATCTGAGTCCACATTTGAACTCCTGCACTCATGACCTTCTACGTCACTACCTAGCTGCCATAATACCTAGAGAGTGGGTCTCCTTAGCAAAAAGCCCTGGTTTCAAGCCTAGTCTTAAGCAAGTCACAAACTCTCGGTACCCTTCTAGGAGACAACTAAAATCAACTTGACATACCTCAGTAAAGATACTTCTCTCATTTGGGTGTTAGCTATGTCAATGAAAATACAGGAAAAGTTCCTTCACTTTCATTAATATTGTTCTGCTCTGTTTCAATTTCCCCTCACCCTCTCCTGTTTCCTCTTACTTATTTGCTGCATTTTGGAGGCAGATGTTTTGGGCATGGATCACTTCTGAGGAGCAAGAACTGGAGGCTCATAGAGATTCAAGACCCAATCTTCTGTGATAGGATTGGGATATTATGACCTAGGGCTGCAATAGTTGGGGAAATGTTGCAAATGGGGACAAATGTGTTGTGGGGTACAATTTAAGACAAAATTTATTTAAGGTAAGGTTCCGGGCTTTTTATGGATGAAGTATTCAGTTTATGTCAGGTTCACTCTCGTATCAAAGTGGATCCCTTTGCTTTGTTTGACATTTATTAATAAATTTCTAAAATAAATAGCTAAGAATTCACCTGATTAAAAAAAATAACACTTACTCAGCACCCCTCTTCCGGGCCTAGGGGGATCGGAAAGTCTAATGGAAAAAATTGCATGCAAGAGTACAATCCCCACCCTTAAAAAGAAGTATCTTTCTCTGGCCAAAAAATTGAGGAGGGGGGAGGAAGAGATAGTAGGGAAAGGAAGCTGGATTGGGAAGAGAGCTGCTGACAAGGGACTTCACTATCCCCTCCCAAAAAAATAGGGAGGGAGAGGTTAAAGCAAGAGATTGATGCAGTCCAAGATCTCAGTTTCTCAACTATTGAGTTTGCTTAAGTGTTCCGGTCTGTGTTGCCTACTCGGTTCCTAAGGACACATGAAGAACTCCAAGAAACAAGGGTTGAGGAAAACTTGGTAGGCCGTTTCTTGAAAGGATCAAATCTTGTGGTGGTAGTAGCAGTTGTAATTATTTAACCCCTTGAAGACAAGGAACGTTTCGGGACACTCAGAAGCCGAGGGTTCAAGGATGGAAGGGGTGAGAAAGCTACAGTGAGGGCGTCAAAGCTCAGTTTCAGCCCTGAATTATATCCCAAATACACTAAATTAATAGTGCTTCTACACATTCAAATCCTGTGACCAGTCCCACCAATCCCGAGGAAACAAGAAAAACGAGTGGAGGAGTATGTATGTGTGGGGGGAGTTTGGGGGGCGGGGAGGAATGTGCACCGAAACCTTTTCCAAGGACGTGGCCCATCTCAGCTGGAAAAATATAGAATGAAGAGGAGGCAGGGGTTGGCCTGTTCAGTTGTAGAAGATTGGTATTACTGCATAAAACAGGTGAAATATAAGGAGGACTCGGTGTAAGCTAATAGTGTGGTTCTCAGTTCTAGATTCTTAGTCTGCAGAACTTGAAGTCAAAATTACATAGAATTGGATCGGCAGGTTGGGGAGTCACACACACACACACACACACACACACACACACACACACACACCCCTTTCCCATATAGGAAACACCGAGAAAAACAATCTCCGGAAGAGTTAGAAGATGCGAGAAAAGTATTAATGGCCATTTTAAAATACTCTGAAGAAGATAGAGTCTACTATTCAGTTCCGTGATAACATACATACGTAGCAAATTGGACGTTTTAGCAGGTTTCTATTTAATGTACATTTTTGTAACAGTGCAATTATAAAATCATGATCATTTCAAAGTTGCTCAGAAAGTGAAGCCATGTGGAAAACCAATGCGTCTTACCCCACCTCATCTCCGACTCAACTTCGCAAACATCGAGGAAAGTCTGAAAAGGAAAAAATGAAAGCAATGGTATCGTTTGGACGATTATTTAAGCGTGACATACACGGGAAAAGTGTATGCAGAGTTTTGTAAATTTCAGTTCAGTTCCCAATCTCTGGAAGTTCTTTCTAGAAGAATCCGAGGGCTTTAGGCATTTGTCCTAATAATTTGTCCTAAGACCAAGCTTCTCTGTTATCTAGAAACACACTTTCTGAAGGAGAAAGGAGCGAGTCTGGAAAGCTTGGTGTAGATGGTTTATTATAATCACAGGTCCCATCTGATTGACAGAGCCTGGTGGTCACATTTCCCCCAAGGCAATTATAAAATTTAACTGGACTCACAGTTATTACAGAAAAATTCTTGTAGATTGGTGGGGCAGTGGGAGGGGGGAGGAGAAGAGAGGCAGTGGCGAGGAAATAAAACATGCTATTAAAAAAATAGGGGATGATTTGGGAATAATGTCCTGAAAGAAACTCCACTTGGAATTAAAACAAAGAACAAGACTTTTTACTTTCTTTTACTTTATCTTTTTCCTTCCTTCAGTTTATTTTTAGTGTTAAATATGCCGAAGAATATATAGACAGAGAAGTTGGAGTGGAGAGGTGAAGAATTGGTCTTCCAGGTGTGACAGGCTAAAAGAACCTAATCCAAAAACAAAATGGAAAGAAAAGGCATTCTTTCTGGAAGTTCTTGGAGGAAGCCATGAAGAAGAGTTGCTAAGATGATTGTTTCCTACAAAACTTTGTTTAGGCAGCATAAGAGCAATATGAACTTTCCTGGAGGAAAATAACTGTTTTTGGAGACTGCCCTATGTAAAGATCCTATGGAAATGAACTGGAGATATACATATTGTTTCATGGCATGTTTTCAAGAGACTTGGCTGTAAACTATTTGGGAGAATGTGAAACACTGAAAAAAAAGAAATTCTTTCGTTTGGCTAATCCTTTGAGTTCACAGTAGAAAAAAGTGCTTACAAGAGTTTTTATTGATGTTCGTGTGTGCGTATGCACATACATTCAAAATATAGAGGCAATTATAAGAACTTGTTCCTTTATCTAAAGACATCATTGAAGGGCCAAAGACTTCGTTTTCTAAAAAGAATATCTGCATTTCCCATTGCCATTCTATACCGGGTTTAACATTGGAGCTACAAAATCAGATTACCCCTAAGAGAATGTGGATGGTGTATGTAAAAAAAAAAAAAATGTGGTCAGACGTATTCAGTTGTCTTCTTCTCCTCCTGGATTTGGAATTCAGAAATTATATTAGCAAGTAGTGCAGGAGAATACCTTCTGAAATAAATATTAAATTAAGATGCTCAGCGAAACTATATTGTTTTTTCAGTGCTGCCCTTCTCCAACAGTATTATTTCCCTGTACCTAGTAGAGAATTGTGGCTGTCATTAAATTCAAATGAAAAATTTCAATACTAGGAAAGATAGCTGGGTACTATGATTCTTCCCACCCCTATTTTACATGTTCTTATATCTCTTTTACACGTTCTTAAAATCCCAAACAAGCAAGCAGAAAAAGAAACTTGCAAAGACATTTATATTGAGAAAGAGGAGCCAGTGCCTTTAAAGAAAAAGCCTAAATTAAAGTGTCAAATGGTGTAACATGTTCAAATTACAAATCACTGAAATGGCGGGGAGAGAAAAGATAAATGACTCCTTGACCTACTACTGAAAATGACCTTGAAGTCAATACTCCATAAGAAAAAATGCCTCCTGTCTTCAATGTTCCTGGGGTTCAGACTTGCTTCCAAGGACAAAAACTAATAAATTCAAAGACAAAAACAAAATCAGTACAAGATGATCAAAAAGTAAATAGTTTTCAGTCTGAAACAGAATCCAATTCCATAATAATAGTTGTCCTCTATAAAGGTTTAAGGCCCCTGGGTGGCAGAAGGAGAAGAGTACAGGGGCCCAAAAAGGTAAGAACATTAAGGAAGTTGAAAGAACACCTCTCTTTCCCTGTGCCAAACTTATGGTACAAGGATTGCATTTGAAGGATGGAAACTCATAATCGGGACCTACTTTATCCTTTTTCGCTGAGCAAGTGCAACAAATGAAGCAAAAATATTCTTATATATTAATAATCAGTGCAATGACATGGTGACCTTTTACAACACCACTTTAAAGAAAATATTTGATATTTCCCGTGTACTTTTGCTTTTTTAAAAAAAAAGAATAGTCTGATAATATTGATCAAAATAAATTTTCTCTGGGTTCTCTAAAATTGCTTCTTTACATGTAAATTGTCCTTTTCCCTCCTGCCCAGTGTGATGACTGAGATCTCTTAAACTCTATTTCTGCTGTTCAGAAAATAGACTTTGATTCCAGAGCTTGGTTTTGCCAAAAGCAATGAAGAGGGGAGCAAGTCTGCTTCCCTTCTTCCTTTTCTCAAGAAGTGAAAATAGATTTCCAGATCTCAGTTTCTTTCCGAAATTGTGTTCACTCAAGCTTCGTCCGCTGAAATGAAAAGATCCTCCTGAGGGTGGTGGCTAGGGGTGGTGCCATCTGTACCGATCTACTCCCATCTAATTAGTGAATTAATCCCCCACTTCCACCCCTAACACATATTCAAGTTTTCCCAGACGTGTGTCCACCCGATTGAGTTTTTACCTTGGCATTCGGTACACCCTCTGCAGACCCAGGAAACATGTGCATATGTATATATGTGCGTGTGAGTTGAAGTGTGTGGTGATGCTCAGTAGTTGAGGGCCTGATAGAGGTGAAACAGCCTCCCCAGGGGCGTATATTCAATTCCCTTTCTAAGCTGAAGCTCAGTCCAACACGGTTCCTCTCGGGTAGGAAAGAAGGGGTTGAGGAACAGAGCGCTGTCTCTTAGACAAAGTTAGGAAAGACAGACCACTGGCTGGTCTTTGGAAACAGCATTGATCTGGCGTTCTCAAGCAAACTGTAGGACACCGGTCTGGGAGGGTAGTGGGGAGCACTTCTGGTGGGCTCAGGTGATAATCCAAACTTCATCCCTGTACCAATTCCCCCTTTCCGGTTAGCCCCGCAACCACAAGAGAAAGTAATTTCACTTTTTCATCCTCCAAGTTGATTGAAAAGCTGCATTTACCTTCTCTCTCTCTCACTCCTCCTCTTTTGCTCCCCCTACACTATCCCTCCCTGCTTTCATTCCCTCCTCTTCCTCTCCCTCACCCAACCCTATAGACACCCCCAGGAAAGCGGGGGAGGGGGGTTTGAGGAATTGGGGGGTTGGGAAGAGAGAGAAAAATGTCTCGGGTCCCCTTTCTCCCTCTCTCTTCTTTTAAGACTTAAAAATCCTGACAAGTGAAACTTAAAGGTGTTTACCTTGTCATCAGCATGTAAGCTAATTATCTCGGGCAAGATGTAGGCTTCTATTGTCTTGTAGCTTTAGTGCCTACGCCCCGCCTCTGGTGGCTGCCTAAAACCTGGCGCCTGGCTAAAACAAACGGAAGGCAGCCCCTGAGCCTCCACTCAATCCAATTAAGGCGGACTTGGTCCACTCCGTTACGTGTACATCCAACAAGATCGGCGTTAAGGTAACACCAGAATATTTGGCAAAGGGAGGGGGAAAAAAGCAGCGAGGCTTTGCCTTCCCCCCTCTCCTTTTTTTTTTCCTCCTCTTCCTTCCTCCTCTAGCCGCCGCCGAATCATGTCGATGAGTCCAAAGCACACGACTCCTTTCTCTGTGTCTGACATCTTGAGTCCCCTGGAGGAAAGCTACAAGAAAGTGGGCATGGAGGGGAGTAACCTCGGAGCTCCGCTAGCGGCATATAGACAGAGCCAGGTAGCCCAGCCGGCTATGCAGCAGCATCCGATGGGTCACAACGGGACCGTGACTGCCGCCTACCATATGACTGCTGCTGGGGTCCCCCAGCTCTCGCACACCGCTATGGGGGGCTACTGCAACGGCAACCTCAGTAACATGAGCGAACTGCCTCCTTACCAGGAGACCATGAGGAACAGTGCCTCGGCCACAGGCTGGTATGGGGCCAACGCGGATCCACGCTTCTCCTCCAGTAAGTGTTACCCCACGAGTGGACAAGAATGAAGGGATGGGTAAATGCGGGGGAGGGGAAGTTCGGTTTCGCGGAGGGGACGTCCGGGCAGCGGCGCAGAGGAGTAGGAGTGCAGGGAAGTTGGGGGTCATCCCTCTTCTATCTATATGTCAAGGGAAGCAAAGAATGGAGTAACGGGATTCTGGGTGTCCCAGACACTACCCAATGGGAAATCTCCTTGTATTTGTTTCCGTCTTCTCCATACCCTCCCTACTTCTCCAATACCTCTTTGGAGAGGTCCAAGAAAAAGAGAGATGAGGCAGAATAAGATGAGTAGAGACTGTGTCCTTACCATGGGGAAATGTTTCCTGTGGGAATTAAGCAAGTTAAAGGGCGGGGGATGGGGGGGCGGGGGGGGAAGGCGGGGGAGCGGTAAAGAGGTGAGTGTCTTCAGGGAGCTAGAATCGCGGCCTGGCCTGAAATTGTAGGAAGAGCAAGAAAGGGTATTAGTCCAGGGTACAAAGCACTCTAACTCGGCCGCGGAAGAAGTAACTAGAGAAAAAAGGAAGGGAATGCAGAGGAAAGAAATTAGCAAAATCCTTTGCTCTGGGGGACAGGAGACAAGTAGGCGGTATGCCTTCCATCAACCCCTGAGGAGTTGACTGGGTGAGGAGGCATGTGGAATGTGGGGAGCGGGGATTAGAGCTGTTTCAGTTTAAGGCTTTACCAGTCCCACAATTCCAAACCTCTGAATTTCTCTCAAATGTGAAGCCCTTCTTTAACACCCTCTACCTCCCTCTCTCCATCCAATTGAAATGGATTCGGTTGGAGGTTGAACAGGCTTTTTCCAAGGAAATTGAGACTTTTCTTTGCAGAAGTGAGTAAATGGGGATATATATATATATATATATATATATATATATATATATATATATATATTACCCAGAAAGCGAGAAATCTGAATTTCCAATCTGTGGACTGCAGTTAGGACTGCATCTAGGATTCCCACAGAAGTTCCCCTCGGGGACTACACAGAGTCTTCTAGACCAAGAGGGAAAAGAACTTTTTCAGTTTTAAAAAATAAATTAATTAATTAATGAAATTCCCAGCCTTTCTTTCCCCTGCCCTGAGCCGGTGAACAGTATGCCTGGACGGGGCGGTCGGGTTCTAGAGGGGTGGGATGTGGGGCTATACTTAGGGGGACCTGAGGCGGAAATGTCGCCAAGGTCCCTAGCCCGACCCATGTACTGTTGTCACCTTGCAGTCTCCCGCTTCATGGGCCCCACGAGCGGCATGAACATGAGCGGCATGGGAGGCCTGGGCCCTCTGGGGGACGTGAGCAAGAACATAACCCCGCTGCAGAGTGCGCCGAGGCGAAAGCGCCGGGTCCTCTTCTCCCAGGCGCAGGTGTACGAACTGGAGCGACGCTTCAAGCAGCAAAAGTACCTGTCGGCTCCTGAGAGAGAACACCTGGCAAGCATGATCCACCTTACACCAACCCAAGTCAAAATCTGGTTCCAAAACCACCGCTACAAAATGAAGCGGCAAGCCAAGGACAAGGCCGCCCAGCAGCAAATGCAGCAGGACAGCGGCTCTTGCCAACAACAGCAGCAGTCCCCGCGCAGGGTGGCGGTGCCGGTCTTGGTCAAGGATGGCAAACCATGCCAGGCGGGTTCCAACGCCCCCAGCGCTGCTGGCCTCCAAGGCCACCAGCAGCAGGGGTCGACGGCTGCGGCCATCACTGTGACCAGCAACGGCACTAGCCTGAGCCAGCACCCGAACCACCAGTCCAGCAGCTCTGGTCAATCCCCGGATCTGGCTCAGCATTCCGCCAGTCCTTCGTCCCTACAAAGTCAAGTGTCCAGCTTGTCCCACCTGAACTCTTCGAGCTCGGACTATGGCGCTGCCATGTCCTGTTCTACCTTACTATACGGTAGGACCTGGTGAAAGAATTTCATACCAAAAAACAAATGAGCCCTCCTACCACTCTCCACATTTTCCCCATCACACCACACACAGATAAGAATCAAGTCAGCTGCTCCCACGTTATGTTTCAACTTTTCTTAATAGTCTTTCCCTGGTTAAAAAAAAAAAAAGAAAGAAAAAAGAAAGAAACAACAAAGCCAAACTGCTGGAGGTCTTTCTTTTCTGTGCTTTTTAATTTTGTGTTTTAATAGAAGCAAAAAGTAAATTTAAGGTTTCTTTAAGGAATTCTTAAACAGAAAGAGACGGATAGAAAAAAGAAATACTTTGGGGGTTTCTCTTAGGTGATGAAAATGGGCTTAGAAAGCCTGAATGGGGCTTTTCTGAGAGGGTCATTGTGACTTTGAACTTTAAAAGCATGTGTGTGTGTGTGTGTGTGTGTGTGTGTGTGTGTATACGCACAGATATATCATATACATATACGCATATATGCAAACATATATGCATGTGTATGTAGGTATACTCTATACGCGTAATACATACACACACACACACACACACACATATGCAAATACACAAATGCATACATACCAGGAAACATTCATCCATTCACATTACCTGTGAAGAATATTCGAATGTAAATAAAAGAATTTCAGAAGTGGGTAATCTGGGGAAAGAGGAAAGGCACTTTTACCAACCCACTCAACACAGAAACAAAGGAGATACAAGGCATCCCAGGCTTCAACCCCTCATTCTCCTCCTGGCCCCTAATTTGGCTGTTCAAGGCAGAGGAAACATTTTTACTGGCCTTGGCATATCATGTCTTTCTTACCTTTGATGTGAACCTGTAGCTGTATAATGCTGTCAAAAGTTGGACTAAACATCTAGTTTTTAGTATCTGTATATTTTGTTGTAAAAAGGAAACTCTGCAACTTTCCCCTACCTTATTACCCCTTTACATTTTTTTTATGGACATTGACAGATCCGTGTATATTATTTGGCAGTTTGGTATTTGCGAAGTCAGTCTTTTTTTTCCTGTTGTAACTTATGTAGATATTTGGCTTATAGTTCCTAAGAAGCTTCTAATAAATTATACAAATTAAAAAAATCTTCTTTTTCTTCTATTAATACCCTTTTTAGTTTTAGTGATTGTGGGAGTTTGTTGGGCTTGAGGGTGGGGCAGGAAAATTAGACTTGTTTTAGGCTTTCACGAGAGAAATGATTCAATCTTCTAGAGCTGCTGGGATGAGAAAGACCTAAATCTATTCAAATTGAGTCTGGAGCTTTTGCTCAGCCTGCTGAAAATAAACTGTGGCCACTCCAGGGAGGGAGAGATGCTGAGGATTGAAAAGGAAAATTATTTGTAGGAGATATAATGAGAGATAGTGAGATACAAAAATTTTTTAAAATCCCTTTGATTTCAGAAAGAAAATCACAGATTCTATAAAATATTAAGACAATTTTTAATTCCTTCATCGGCAATGTTATTTTAATAATGCTGAAAATTGTCATTTTTGAACGAGTGAGTTGTGCACGGAATTAAACTTAATTTCTTTATGTTTGAATGCAGCATAACTTTCCCAGTTTGAATTAAATATGTATGTCTTTTAAATGGTGGGGAGGGGGAAGGAAGAGACAGAATTTAATTTGTGCCCTTAAACAGTTATTTCTTTAGAATGAGACTTACTGACTGAAGTTTCACTTGGTTCTATCGTGAGAGTTTCTTTGTAATTGTTTTCTTTGCAGGCGTTTTTAGCTGGATCACTAGGATTGAGGAGACAAGAGTCGTATGAAAAGGGTTGAAGGATTGTGGGGACAAAACTGGAGGAGTTTTCAGAATGGGAGCTATAGGCTGGCTAATGGTTAGGATTTTATTCGTTTTATATCCAACTCCAGAATCCTAAATCATTTCTGCGAAGAATCTTTTGCAACACTCTGCCTCTTCTTTCTTGATTTCTCTTTTCTTCCAGTTTTCTTTGACTTTCTTCCCCTCCAGAAAGAAAAGAAAAACAACTCCAAGAGTAGGTTGAGTTAAAGAACTCTTAGGAAATTTAAAAATTGGAAGAATTAAATGTCACTGATCACAAGTCTTTGCATCCCTTCCAAAACACCAAAAAAACCCCACTCAAATAGGCGAGGGAAAGTGCCTGAAAGAAGGAATTGGGAATGGGATGAACAGGGCAGATTTAATTATTTGCAAAAATATCGAGGGAAAATGGCAAGTTTTCTGTCTCACACACCTTTCTTTTTCTTTCTTTTCTACTCTTCTCTTCCTTTTCTTTTTAGTGAAATAAAAAGATTCAAGTAGGTTCTCGCTAGGGACACTCCAAAGTTGGTGAAAGAAAGCATTGCAAAACTTCTAGGTAGCGAGCACTCTTTGTTAGCTTCCTGGAAGCTTTTCTGATTTCGCTCAGTCAAAGGAGTATGTTGGCGTTCTATTTATAGCCATGTCCGATTGTCATATTTTGGATTAAAAAAAACACAAAACAGTGTTGTTCGGAAAGAATGACCCCAGAAAACATTTCTGTTACTGAAGGGAAATCGGTATATATGAAAAGAATTCATGTTTTTAAACCAAACGAAATCAACACTTAACTTTTAAATTTCGTGGGTGTTCCTTTTCATTTGTGCTCTGTGTACAGTCAAAGAAAGAGGGGTCTGGATTTGGGATTAGAGGTCCAAAGAGGAACTACCATGTACCGAGAGAAACTGTAGTGGGAGGGAACATAGACCTAAGGAGGTAGCGGAGTGTCTCAGCCCCACGAAAGTAAGTAGGTTCTGGGTAATACCCAACTGGTTAATTCTGTACACGGATTTGTCTTTCTTAAAATAGATTCAGTATTTCCATTAAATAAACTCTTTTACACTGTAGTCTGCTGTCGGCTTAGTTTAAAGTCTGTTGACTTGTTCCAAGGAAAGGTGAATTAATTTCTTTCTGTACAAAATTCTGAGCAAACACGATTCCGACTACATTTACATATCAATCACGAGAAAGGCAAACAAACCCTTTAACAAATTTATAGAGGGTGGTGGAGGATTTTTTTTCTTTGACAAACGCAGTTTCTAGGACACTTAAAATATTACAGACTTCTTTATGGAGAAATAATTGAGGAGTGAATGAACTAAGTGTGCGACTTTTGAATTATCCCTAGGAGAAATATCTTTCCAGCTTGACCACATTTTTGTCCCCTAAAACCCCTATACTGCTAGAATGTCTTCTGTTCTCTCCATTAGTGCACAAGATAATCGCCCATCTTTTTTTTATTTAGGCGTTAGGAATGCCTTATCAGCCTTCTCAGAGTGATACCTGAAGTAAGCAGTAAAATAATTATGTAGATTCCACAGATGTTTAAGTAACATCTGTCTTTTTCATCTTATGGTCCTTCCTCGTTTGATAGAAGGGCTCTGTACCTGGACCCCAAGACCTTTCTTCACTTCTATCTCTACTCCCAGACCTGACTGACTATTTAAAGGAGTGGAGGGGGGGGGGGGGGGATGCAGAGGGAATTTTTCTCCCTCCCTCTCTGATGTAAACATGAGACTACTCTCAAGAGCCCTGGAGTGCAGTTGTAGTGGCACTGGGGGCTGAAACCAGGGAATTCACCACGTTTGATGTTCAGTATCAAAAAGCATTTTGCTTTGCTACCGGCCCCTCACTCCACCCCGCCTCCCGGCGTTTGCCTTAACCACAGAAAACAGGAGAAGCTTGGGAATCTAAAGGCAGGCAAGCCCTGAATGAACTGGTGTTGGATGGGGTGGGGGGGGGGGGAATGAGAGGAGAAAAGGGGAGAAAAGGAAATGGAAATGGAACGAGAAAAGGAAGAACCAAAGCTGTTTTCTCTGCTTTCCTCCACGGAAGCAAAGTTGAAAGAGAAATGGGGAGGTGGGGAAATGACTTGCGAACAGGCAAGCATGCAGAGACAGAAAGACAGGCAGAGAGAAAAGGACAAAAGCGATGAGGAAAGTGGAGGAAAAGAAAGAGAGAGAGAGAGAGAGAGAGAGAGAGAGAGAGAGAGAGAGAGAGAGAGAGAGAGAGAGAGAGAGAGAGAGAAATCGAGGGAGAAAGTGAGGAAGCCAAACACACAAACAATTTTCAACATTCAGTGTAACTGTTCTCTATATAACTTCCAAGAGGTTAGGAGATGGCTCAAGTTCAGAAAGATGGGCTGGCTTTGGGTGAAGTGCCTAACTGGTCTAAGTAGTGTAATCAGAGAAAACCCCATGCTAATACTGAGATAAATTGATCTAGGACATAATTTATAGCAGTAGGCAATCAGTAGTTATCCATCTATTTCCTTGGCCCCCAAGCCAGGCAATTCTTTCTCTAACTAGAAAAAGGACTGTCACGTCTACAAAAAGGAGAACTTGACCCATCAGGTTCCCAAAGGATTTTTGATTCTTTTATCGAAAAATTTGGAGAGGTGGTACTGATTATATTGTCAATGCATTGAAAGTTGGATCTCTGATATAAAAATTATAGCCAAAAGTTTTATAATTGAAGAAATTGATCAAGAAAAATCACAACTGCACACACCTACATTCACATGGATGTGTATTGTGTATCATGTGGTGATTGTGCTGAAGGGAGGAAAACATAAAGACAGTCTTAATTCCAGCAACATATATTGCAAAAGTAGCAAGAGTATCTTCTAAGGCGATAAGAAGAAATGAGATCGAGTTTTTCTGGCTTTCAGCACATTAGGTTATCAGGTAAGGCCAACATTTTCTATTTTATATCTTTATCTTCAAATCGGGACATTTTAAGGAAAAAAAGTGAAGTATACAAAGGAAGAAATCTGATAAAGAATATACTTTTCCTTGCATTAGAGAACAGATAAGAATCTACTTCATTATTAAAAAGAAACTCTAGCTTAAATTCTTATTGAATTTATCCCACCTACTATCTACTCTGTCATTTTAAAGTAATATTTATTTGTAATGATATATAAATTATATAATAGAAATCTGAAATTGAAATGATACTTTGCTTTTAAGTAAAGGTCTTAAAAATAAATAACTTCTACTCTGTAATCAAAGTGGTAGATTATAGACTAGTTTTTCTACCTCTATGCAAAGATCACATTTAGGATATACTATAGAACTGCTTGATTAGGACCCTAGTCTTCTATAAGTTTATATTTCCCATTGGAAAGTTGTTTTCCTGTGGCTCAGACTCCTCTATGGATTTCTTTGTTTGCTTCTTTATTGGAAGCACTGGCAAACTTTTCTTAGATGTCGTTTTTTCCTTCCTTCTTCTTTTATATGATTATTTACTACATGCAGGCTTAAATTTTGTTATAATATGTGACTAGAGAATTTCTGAAGAATTAAGTAAAGAGTTAGAAAAAAAGGGAATTGTTTATTTAGACATAATGATTACATTCATCTGATGATATGGGTATTATACTTTGGAAACTCAACCCAGATAATTCTAAAAGAAACTGAAGATGTGCCCAACCCAAAACTTGGGAGCTATTTTCTATTTTCTATCAGAGATGTTGCTGAAGTGGTTGAGCTCATTTCATTCTGATAGTGACCTAATACTGCAACTTCAGAAGCTAATTTGTTTTCTTCCCTGCCTCCCTCTCTTTTTAAGACAGTCTGAAAATAGTTAGTTTTTTATTTCAATGAAATTCTAGAAATGAAATGATTTAATTTCACTGCAGATTTCATTATTTTTTTCATTCCATGATGAAGTTTTTGTCATGTCTCAAATAAATATAGTAAAGCCAAAGATAGAGTTTCATTGCTTCTTCTTCTGCATATGACAAACACCCCTCTCCACACCCCTCTTCCACACACACATCTAGGGTTCACGTATAAGGGCTGCCATAACAAATAGAAAGTCAGTCTTTAGACCAGAAAGATCTGGGTTCAATTCTACCTCTGATGAACATAGGCTGAGTGATCATAGGCAAGTCTTTTAACCTTTCCAAGGCAACTTGATAAAACTATAAATTTATGGAGTTAGGGTGGAGGCAGTTCCAAACATAAAAAATATAATAATTTTGGTCCCATTCACTAGATATGACTATAGTTATACTTTTCCTATCAGAAGTGTGTGCATATAGTCTCTAATGATTTAATTGGTTTAGGAATATAGATTGGTAAATAAAGCCCTTTATTTGGAATCAGACAATGTATGTTCTCAGAAAAATCTGCTTACATTTCTGGGCCTCAGTTTTCCATCTGTTAAAATGAAGAAATTAATAGGAGGATTGTCTCTAAAAGTCCCATACAGCTCTGATCTATGATCTAATAATATTAGAATACTGAGAGTTTAAATGACTTAACTTGCATGTGTCAGAGGAAGGACTTGAACCCAAGTCTTCCTGGCTTCAAGACTGATTCTTTGTCTCCTATGTGTATTTTATATAAGCATATTATATGTTTGTGTGTGTGTGTGTGTATGTGTATGTTTAAAGATATGAAAGATTTCTAAATGCAAACCTTTTTCTTTTAAAACAATAAATCAGTTTCATATTGATTGTTGTGAGCTTTCAGAACTTTTAGATAGGAGTTTGAATGAAATAAAATATATTTGTTATCACATCTGAAATTTACATATTCAATTTTATTTTCAAGAATTTTTCAAATACCTACTATACATTTTTTGGCAACTTTAAACTTTTTATCAGGACAGGAATATATTGTGGAAAGTGGACATTCAGAAAATGGGTTTTTATTTTTTTGGAACATTAAAATAAACACACAGAAATTTGTGGGCAGATTGATTATTAAGGCTATCAATCCAAGGCAAAGGTATTGTAATGTCAAATGCTAAGTATATTCATTTTTGTAAGTTTAGTTTGAAGTGAGTTATTGAATAATAAATATCAAGAAGTGAATTATAAATATTTCTGGATTACCAAAACTGCTGGTGCTATTATAATCTAATAAATGGGAAAGTGCCAAAAGTTTCTTTATTCCTAGTCTCTCCATTTGGATTCCTAGATTCAGGAAATTCCTTACTTTAACCATTTTAATGGAATTTCATTGTTGTATTGTTTGTATTTTAGCTTGTTCCCAGCATGCCTCCTTCCCCTTTGGATATGTTTATTCACTTGCCTTGATTGCTGAAAGAAGACAAGAAAGAAAGAACTAGAGATGAAAAGAAAGGAGTAGAATGGAAAGTCAGTGATTAGTTTAAACTTTTAAGACATGTGTTCAAAGATTTTTCATATAGGAAAGTCACCAAAATGATCCATCCCCATTTCTCCCCTAAAATTCTACATTCTTCCTGTTGACTTGTTGCAAATTTTGCTTCAGGAAGGTTGTTCTAAACTCTAGAACTATAAGGAGTCTATCAACAAGTCTGTTACTGATTTGCTTGGCCTCTCCAGTGTGGATATAGACTTGTGAGTATACAAATATAAACATTAAGAATACCTAAAATCCATTAAAAATACCCAAGATTTTTGTTCATTGGGAAGCAGCTGCTCACTATTGCTTTAGGGGCTATTAGGACAAACTATAAGATAGCATTAGTATTAGTATTAGTATTAGTAGTAGTAGTAGTAGTAGTAGTAGTAGTAGTAGTAGTAGTAGTAGCAGCAGCAGCAGCAGCCCCAGTAGTAGTAGTAGTAGTAGTAGTAGTAGTAGTAGTGGTAATAGTAGTAGTGAGAGAGACAGAGAGAAAGACACACACACACACACACACACACACACACACACAGAGAGAGAGAGAGAGAGAGAATAGATGATAATTGTTGGATGAATTAAGCTATTGTCCATTCCTAACTTTTATCCATCTCATGAGATAGGGAAAGGGAATTTTATTCTTTTTTAAGGGCCAAGTTGAACATAAGCTAATCAGAGGAGATTCTGGAAGTTCTGTTAGTCAATCTATCTCCCATATTACATTGCTGCATAAATCATTGTTGTGACCATGATGGAATAGTTTAGATTTGGGTGTCCTCAATTGTAGACATTTTCTCCTGTTTCTGAAAATACTCAGGCACTAGATAGATAGATAGATAGATAAATAGATAGATAGATAGATAGATACATATATATATATATATATATACACATACACATACACATATATATATATGCATATATATGTATGTATGTACAACTTGCAAAAATACTTATTGAACACTTTACATACCATCATCACCACTAAGAACAGTAGGTCAAAGCTAGAGCTTGCATCACTTTTCTCTTTCAATCTCAGTGCAAAATTGATTGTGCCTGCATGGATTTACACATAAGCACAGGCTGTAATCATTATATGGAATGTGTCATACCCACCGCACACATAGAAATCAGACAAGATAAAATACCAGTATCTCCTTATAATACTGCACATTTTCTGTTGGCCCCATTTCAGATTCAAAATGGTCTAAATGTGATTCATTCAAAAACACACTCATATAATGTTTACACAAATGTAGAACTGGATTGGGTTAAAGGGGAAAGTATTTTTCCAGGATTAACTATAATATACAGATTCTTATATACTTCCGATATATGATCAATTGAAAATATGAATATTTGTATATACAAATCATTAGGACACTAATTACTTGTTAAATGTATTTGAAGTGATTTAATCTTTTTTTTATTAAGGAGTTACTGTTACTGTATGTTCTAATTTTGTACTACTATGGTGGGAAGTTATGCATATATGTGAATTTGTGTATTGCACTGAAAGATGAGTTGAGAGAGGCAGAGACAGACAGAGACAAACAGAAAAGTGAGAAACAAAGAGGGAGTTAGAGGTAGAGAGAGAGATTTAGTCCTAGAAAGTTGGGCAGTACAAGCCAAAGGGTTATGTTTTGCTATGTGTTTGCAGGGAGTGAACACAGCATGTTTATGTATTTGTTCTGAGTGAGTGGTGATTACAGTGAGGAAATTTGGGAATGGAATACCAGAGATGTTGTGAATTTTGGGTCAGTAACAGAAACGTCTCATAATTATATAGCTGAAACATGGTCAGATGACAAAAAGTTGCAAAATAGATCAACCTCCTCAAGATGAGAAGGAGCTAGCTACAGAGGTCTGCAGCCATCATTCTTTTTTTTTTCAATACATTTTAAACAAGAGCATCTAGTAAGTGATTCCAATTCAATACACATAATCAGTTTGGAAGTCTTATTTCCATTTGAAAACAGGGCCATTTGCAATCATAAGAGCTGGACATGCTGAAAGATTCAGGATGCATTCAGAACAGATGATAGGTGATAGAATCTGTAGACAAGCACTCAATATTTTCTTCCAGTTTCAGACCCTTTACATTGTGTTTAATCATGATGTATTTTTAATCTAATATTCTTTTTGAAAATATGACTTAATTGGTTTAAAAAGCAAAGCTGTGACCCACAGTTAGACTCCCTGGCAGAAAAAAAATGAAAGAATGATGACTGAAAAAAGCATGTTGATTGTCCTCGTCTCTTAGGGTTAACAGTCATTTAATCAAGAGTACACTGGGTAAATAATTTTGTGGAAAATGTTAACTTGTTTTTGAAGTAAGTGGTGCCTGAAAAACATTGTTCAGAGCTTAAAAATAGCAGGGACTATACACAGATGCAAACTGGCAGTCCTGACACTGTTCAGGATCCTGTTTGGGGGCTGAGGATTGGATGACTGGGGGGGGGGTCGAGAAAAGAAAGAAAAACAGATCCCTTGAGAAACATTTGGAGTCTGACAAAGCAATGGACTTTCCTTTCTATCTCAATAGATTTCAAACAACCCGATGATGATTTTTCAGGAGATATGACTGATAGAAAAAGAAGTAAATTTCAGTAACCCCAAGGTTGTGAGTCAGCAGGTCAAGTCAAAAGTTTGGAGAAATGAATTCAGGAATTATATTCTATCCTTTCCTATTTGAATTCTCCATCCTCCTTTTGACAGGAACTTTACCCTCCTAGCACATACACACTCTTCATATCACAGAAGTCTAGCTCCTATTTGATCATCATATTAATTAATTTAATAATCTAGAAGGACATTTAGGTGCCAACAATTTTAAAAATAAGCAGAGAGCATCTTTGCTTTTTTTTTAGCTTTTTCTGATTTAAATAACTCACTGTATTATACTGTTTCTGTGATTCTAGGCATATTGAAGATTCAAAACTTGATCCAAAATTTTATTTTTTCAGGCAAATACAATTTTGTATCCTTAAAAAAATCTACAGAGGAAATCTTCCTGATTTTAGTAATGTGGCACCCTCCACCAAAGGACACATATCTGAGGAACTTAATTCTTAGTTGATGCACAATCTAATAGTATTTATTCTTGTTTAATAGTGATTCTTCTGTGCTTTAAAAGGGAAGTCATTCATCAAACAGCTGGAATTGGAATCCTCAAGGTAAATGAGGCATACTTAGATGCCTTGCTCTCTTTCTTTCTACCTTTCTCTCTCTCTCTTTTCTTTTCTCTTTGTTTCTTTGTTTCTTTCTTTCCTTTATAATCCAGATGATGATGATATTGTAGTTCAGGGCAAAAAGTGTGGTTGTGAATGAAAAACAAAAATTCTTTGTTCATTCCTACTTCCCTGTTAGTTCACTAATACAGAAGACTTCTTTTAGATATTATTAAATAAGAGGCAACATTTGGAACCATATACTTCAGTCAACACTTGTCAGCCAGCACAGTCAACCACCCATCCACCCCCAGAGCTCTTAGTTAACCAGAAAGTGTTAAAATATTATCTCATCCCAATTCAATGGATCTTTTATTACCCTTGAAGCTAGACATATAAATTTGGTTCACAGATACAAGCAGATATTGGAGGCAACAATTTTCTTCAATGCAGAAATTTGTTCAATGCATAAGTCCTATGGGTTCCTCAAAGAAGTGAATATTCTCACTTTTTTAAAAAAATTCTTTTTTTTTAATCTGGACTCCCTTTATACTTGCCTTGGAAGAATATCTACCTATTCTCAGTGAGTACTGGTGAGGGTGCTAATGGTTAAAAGGGCAGGGCTACAGGATTTGGGTGAAGACTCTAATCTGTCTGAGAGTGACTGGAAATGATATCCATAATCACCATATTTGGATTCTCAGAAATCAGAATGACAGCACCCCAAAATTCACTGGGAGGCCAGGTTCCAGCATCCTTGATAAAAATCACGAAGTTGTACAAGTTCTAAATCTACATGATAGTATACTCTTGGTTGTGTGTAAATCATCTAAAATATGGAGACAACTTGTCCCATTTTTAATAAAAATGAAAATATTGACTCTCTCCCTGAGGAGTGTAAGCTTAAGGTTATTTGTTGGGCAAAGGTGATGGATTTACTCAAATGAATTCATACTTTCTGGACTGATCCCATTCCTTCTTGAGAATGTTAAGAGAGCCTGGTGATATAGTATTTGATCTTTTAAAAATGCATATTTTCCTAAGAAAAAGGTTATTATAAGTTTTAATCCTCCCAACAATGAGATAAAACAAGAATTAACTTTTCCATTTTGCAAACAAGGAATCTTTGACTTAGAGAAGGAGAATGATTTTCCTAAAGTTAAATAGTTGTGAAGAAGTTGAGGTGAGGTTCAAGTCTGTTTTTTTTCCTGAATCCATATCTTTCCACTATAGCAAATTGCCTTCCAGTCATAAATTTTCAAATCAACTCAGTATATTTTTACCCTTGTTTTCTTTTTTAGTTTTTGCAAGGTAATGGGGTTGAGTGGCATGCCCAAGGCCACACAGCTAGGTAATTATTAACTGTCTGAGGTCGGATTTGAACTCAGGTACTCCTGATTCCAAGGCTGGTGCTCTATCCACTGAGCAACCTAGTCACCCCTGCTTATGATTTCTTATCCCCCATTTCAAATCAGTTTTAATAAAATGAGCCAAATGACTACATTTAATATTCCTACACATGGATGAATAATATATAGTATATACTATATATTTATAGATATATACTATATGTATATATAAGTAAAAACATTTGGGATATATGTAATATACAATGGATAATAAAATGTGCAGAATATTTATATACATATATAGAGATAGAGATAGATATATAATGATGTAGTGAAAAGATGGCTGAATTTGATTCAGGATACCTGCTTGTGCAAAGGCAATAATTTTTGGAGCTATATGACTGCATTACTTAACATCTCTGAGTTTCCTTAGGGATAGTATTACTGGCACTAATCTTACAGTACTATTATGGTGGAACATTCCAATAGAAATACACTGAGCAGTTGTGACCATATATTAAGTACTGGTTGTTTTACCTCAAGGCAATGGAACTTTCTTCCATTGGTAATAACTATTATTGGTTTAACTTCACTTTTTTCATTTTTTAAATTCTTTCTTTTATCTTTATTCTCTTATTTCAAAGACCAAGAATTTAGTTTTACTTTTATCCATCATTAGTAGCCTGTTGTTTCTTCTAAGAGTAGCATAGATACTATGACTCAGTTTTATTCATCAAATTTTGTTTTGGATTGTAAATATTCAGATAGACAACTGGCTGACCAATTAAATGGAATAGCCCCTTCGAAGAAGGCCCAAGTTAAAATAAATGAAGAGAGATAGAGATAGAATCCCAGAGAGAGACAGAGAGAGAAGAATTGGAAGAACAAAATTAATGACAATTGATATAAGAAATAACTAATTTGGACAAGGAAGGAAATGAGAAAGAAATATAAAAGTCCTTGGAGTGCTTTCACTATTTCCATGTGTGTTGACCAGACTCTCCTCTATCTTCTCAGTCCTCTTAAAATTTCAAATGTATCTTCTGTACTTGCCCCTGTGATATCTAGAAACCCCAGTCCTAGTTGAACTT
This sequence comes from Macrotis lagotis, assembly GCF_037893015.1. Taxonomy (NCBI): domain Eukaryota; kingdom Metazoa; phylum Chordata; class Mammalia; order Peramelemorphia; family Peramelidae; genus Macrotis; species Macrotis lagotis. The sequence goes on along the minus strand of NC_133658.1, from coordinate 445,837,594 downwards.
AATAGCTCACATCTAATAGAAAAAAAAAAAGAAAAATGTTTGATATTCAATGGAGTGAAGGTAGGAAATGAGAAAAAAAGCTAATTTGGATATCTTTTGGAAATTTCAGTGGAACAACATTGAGTTGAGAGCTCAATGTTCTGTATTGGGCAAAGAAATGTCAATATTTTTGGACCCCAAATTGGCAAGAGGAAGTCTTTGGTTCCTCAATATTGAGAGGACATGGAGAGAAGGAAGTGACATCTCAACCTTTCATTAATGTTGATGTGCATTGAAAGAGTGTTGGGTATGATAAAAGCTCAAAACTTGAAGGGAATTAACTAGGGGAATTTTTAAATTTTGACTCTTCACTGGTTATAATTTTAAAATATTTAAAAATATAAAAGTCACATCTAATAGAAGAGTTTTTTTAATCTCTTAGTTTTTAGAGTCCTCAAAACATTTTATCTCTGAATTCTAATTTATTGAAACCACTTCCAGAATCAAAACCACTTTTTCAGACTAATGTTTTTCCCTGGAGAATAGTTCTTTAGATTTGCTACCTAAGTGGGACACTTTTACACACAGTAAACTTTGAATAGACTTGTGATTTTCAGAAACTAACTATACCAATGTAGAATAGTACCCTTTTTGAAAGTTGTACTAGAGTATTAGGAAACCTATAGACTTAGAATCTAAACTCCAAAGTTGATTGAATGAAATTGGAGACTTCATTATCAACAATGAAGGAAGATGAGAAACTAGGGCCTTTGGATGGGGGGGGGGGGGGCAGCCTAAATCCAGTTTTCCTTCCTCTACATTAGATTTATTCAAATATTTTTTACGAATTGTTTTGATAATATTTCCATAGAAGATTTTGATCTGGTCTTCCAATTATAACTGAACCTGAGTAAACAACTTACCAAAATATACTTTTTTTTTTCCTTCTGGGACTACATATAGAGTTACTTAAGGTTTTCTATCTGGTTCTGCACTGAGTCTTAAAATCTAAACCCAGCCAAGGGAATTCAGAAACTTCTACAATGCTTTTGAAAATATAGCACCCAGGTATTTTTTCCCTACAAGTTACTTCAGAGGGAATATATCAGAGAAATCAAAGGTTGAGCAATCTTGAATCTCTGTCGAAATCCAAGAAACTTATTCCCCTGTCCGCATTCCCGACTCATCCATCCTCTAACCCTCCCTATCTGCACTGACTAGGCTTAACCTACTATGAGGAGACTGGGGAAGGAAGAAAGGGAACCAACTAGACTTCTCAATCATCTTTTCAATTTATTCTGAAGAGAGTGCAGTTCTTTTGAGCTTGAGTGATATATGACTGAAAAATTTTTTAAGAAGAAGAAGAAAAAACAGTATACAAAATGTCAAAGGGGTGGTATTTCCCGGGTAAGGGATCGACCTTTCTCCTATTGTCTTAGATGAGGACACTAGGTAAGTAGTTTACCTTCATAAACTGGTTTGCTTTGAAAAGAAGATCGTGCCTGCTAGAGTGATTAAGACATCCTAATCTCTCTAGAGACTGGTTTTCTTGTTCCTGACAATTTGAGGAAATGGGAAATCTTTTCCTTTAACACCACTACCCCTTTCATGTATTTACATCTTTTTAATTTTTTTAAATCAATATTTCTCAAGTTTAGAATTTTTTCCCCTACTCATCTTCTATAATTCAGAAATGAAGAACTCTAAATCTTAGTGTTCATTTTCTTTCTTTTTCTTTTTCCTATATCCATCATAAAATTGAATGCGGTGCTGTGCATTGAACTCATTTGAGGTTAGTTTTTCCATGTATTTCACACCAAAAAAATGGGGTCCTTTTTATTTGTACTTGTCCTTAACCTTTATTTCAACTGCTGTAGATAGAAACCCTGTACATCCTCTAATACATTTTACCAGAGACTAGTGACAGAGAACTGATTTCTTTTCTATTAGGGTTTAGCACATCTTTGTAGAAACCCTGTAGAATGACCAGAGATTAGATTTGCATCTCTTAGACTCCCTGTGTGGTCTTTGTGCGAAGCTTGTAACTGTTAAAAATGACTTGTTAGGAAGCGTGTGGGCTCTCATCTTTCTCCTTTTGACAGAATGATTGTGAAATTCAGATTGGTCCTGTAGGATTTAGCCCGCAGATTCCACCTGAACCCTAAGCAATTAGACTCTAATCTCACCGCAATCATATTTGAGTTAGGATTTGAAAAACTGTGTTTGCTTCAATTAAAAGTAGAATAATATAGACTTAAAATTAGCTTATGTCAGACCTACAAGAATGAAACTTCAGAGATTTGATGGTGATAGCATTTTAAAATACATTCGTTTCTTCTGTGGTTCTTTCCCCCGTCGCCTCTCCTTTAAATAACTCCTTTCTTTCGCTTATACTTGGGCATAAACCGCGGGGAACTTAATTCAGGTCACTGGGGGAAAAAACACGTCATAATGATATCAAATAGGTCTGGAGCCGGGATTGGGAATGGGAAATTCTTTTCTGACTTCTCCTCAACCTCATTTCTTTTCCTTAGGTGCCACCTCTCTCTTTACCTACCCCTTACTCAATACCAGCCCTCGGAGAAGCGCAACCGAGTCAGTCTATTCCACAACCAAACTGTCTGCTTTTCAATTTTTTCACTCCCTCTTCTTCTTCTTCCCAAACGATTAGCACATTCCTTAAACAGATGTACAAATGTGTGGTTTTTCCTCTCCGCTGCATTTAGGTTACTTAATGCTAATTCCAAATTAATCTTTGTAGTTTTGTTTTTAAAGGAGGCAGTTCATAGGCGGGTTGACTCTAAGTCCTTGTCGTCCTGCCCTCTGAGCCAGCAGCTTAGGCGGCAGTCTTCCTTTTCCATGGTTAGCAACTAAGCTTCTTCGTCCGCTCTCGAGCTTCCAGGCTATCAGAAAGGGAAGCCGCCGTCTGCCCTTCCTGATACTTTCAGTTACATTTTTAAAATATTTGGGGTAGAAGGGGCGGGAGTAGGAATTCGTGGGGGGTGGAGGGGGGAGAAAAGAAGAGGATCTCGGGAGTTTGGGGGAGAAGGTCGGGAGGGAAACTTCACATCCTTAAACTATTTGCTTATTTACCTTATCTAATCTAATCTCCCATTAAGGGATTTTTAATTGATTTTTTAGTATGATTTTTCAACATAAAGAGTATGAGTTGCAGCGTCTGTATTTTCATCTTTCAAAATTCTTGACCAGGCCAGAAGCAGCTACTTGAAACATTGAGTTTCCCACACTCTGATTTAAATCCCCAAAAGGCGGGGGTGGGGAAGGAAACAATGGCGAATTTACCCAGTTGTTTATTTTTGGAAAATTTTTCATTTTACTTCTGATAGTGATGCTGTTAGACCAGTAGACCTTGGGAATTCGCAGAACCCGCCAGAGAAAGGTTATGCTCTCGTCCAAGCTGCATTTCATACCTGTGTTCACTGGGGGCCCCTCAGCCTCCATACTAGGAGGCCTTCAGAACCCCTTCATGCTACCTCACAACCTTTTGTAATACTTAGCCACATCCTGTCTTCCTACTTGTTTCTACTTCTCACTCACCTCGTCTGTAAGGGATTCAGCTCTAAGGCTGAAGTCTTTTATCTCTAAGGTGACTACATTTCCTAGGTTTTGAGTGGATAGGAGATACTATTCACTGATCCCTAGAGGGTTAAGTCCCAACATAAGTCCGGAAAGTGCTCTCTTCTAGATTCTGGAGGTGGAGCAAAAGAAATAGTAGTAGTCAGCCATTTTTTAAAGTTTTTAAAGTTTTTAAGTTTTCTTTTTTCTTTCTTTCTTTTTTTTTTTAGGTTTCAAAGTCTAGTCAGATTTTTCTTTTTAGGTTTTTGCAAGGCAATGTGTTTAAGTGGCTTGCCCAAAGCCACACAGCTAGGTAATTAGAAAGTGTCCGAGGCCTGATTTGAACTCAGGTAATCCTGACTCCAGGCCCGGTGCTCTTATCCACTGCCCACCTAGTCACCCCAAGTCAGATTCTTTAATAGAATTTTCCTTAAACATGTTTCTTTATAGGTTGCTTAATTCATCAATTTTATCTCATCAGAACCTCCCCTTTTCAGAGAATCTTAGCTTTCCAGCTTTCCATTGATATACATAATTGTTTCTACTTAGCTTTATTCAAATCTTTGAACTACTTAATTTACTTTTCTTGTTTAACATCTCTATTAAATAAGATAAACAGAAATAATGTTTTGTTATTAGAAGTTCCAAAATCTATTTGGATTGAATTCTGTTTGTTTTTGGATATGGTTGTGTGTGACCATTTTAAGTATTTTTGGTTTGTTTGATCTAACTTGTGATTTCATTGCAATAGGGAGGATCTAGTGATTGCAAATAGTCAATGCAAATAGTCCACAGTTACTCAATTTATTGGCTTGCAAGACTCGGAAAGGTTAACTTGCCTGGATTCATACATCTGGTCATTTGACAGAAGAGGATACTTGTTTTCTGTAAACTATATGGGGTATCAATTCGTTGTCTGTTTTTAGTAAGACTTCACCCTTTCAACTTGTCCAGTACAGTAGACTTTTTATGATTACTTATTATAGTTTGCTCTATTGTAATGAAAATCGTTTCTGCCTTCGTTTGCAAATCATAGTTATTAAATAATGAGAAAGAACTTTGAAAATCTATACAAATCCAGAGCAGAAGTGACTGATTGAATAGATTGTGAGGTTTTGCTGACATGTCTAAGTCAGTAGCTGTACTATTATTCCTTTTTTAATATTTCTAAGAAGGTATGTGTGTATTCTTGGGGGAAGGATAATAAAGTGAATAGAATTCATTTCACAATAATTCAATTCATAATAAAGTGAATAGAATTCATTCCTTTCCAAATCAGATATCTTGGGAAAATTTGGAAAGATATGGGATGTTAGAGAGGAATCCTATTCTAGTAATACTAGATAGATTAAAGATTCCATGAGGACAGAAACTATATCTATATCTTATCTAAACATATCTTCCTGAACACTTGAAATCTACTAAACAAAAGTTTGTCTATTGAATGAATGCATAACAAATCATCTGTTTTTGAAATCTATCTTTAGATTAGGATCTCCTGGTAAAAAATGACTAGTCTAAAATCAATCCTAAATTTGTTAGAGTGCTGCATTTGAGTAGGAATTATATTAAAGCCCAATGTAACAGTAGCAGCAAATCCTATTACCTAATAAGACATTTTTGGTAATAGAAACCTTTAAAAACCACAATTTCTTCAAAGCTACTGAGAAACATGAAATATTCATTCTCATATTTATAGATCAGATTTTGCCAGTAATGGATTATATCCTAGAGTTGTCAACTATTTCAGAAATTGCAGAGACTTATACTGGCTTAAAATGTGTAGAATATTTTTATTCTCCTTTTAATTATCAGTAAATTGAGTGTTACTACTTATGTATTAAAGAGCTGGCAGCTCTGACCTATAGCAAACAACTTAGTCATTCCTTTGGCTACTTTTTAGAACCATAGGTAGTATTAGGAAAATTAATGAATATTGATATTGAGAAGTTGAATTTCTAGAAGTAGGAATGTGGTAGTACTATTGTATTCTGTCCTGATCAGATTACATCTGGATAATTGTGCCAATTGCTAAGTGTCTTATTTTAGGAAGGAGTTGATAAGCTGAAAACTGTCCAGAGGAGGGTTACTGAGGAGGGACTTGATTACACATCATATCTGGATCATTAACAGAATTAACCATGCTTAGTCCAGAGAAGAGAGAACTGGAGGGTTATAATCACAGTGTTCTAGCAATTTGAAAGGCAACCATGTGGAAGAGGAATTCATCTTACTCTATGTGATGCCAGAGAGTAGAGCCAGGAAAAACAGATAGAAACAACAAGGTCATATTTGTGCTTGTCATATTACAGTAAAATTTTTCTAACAATAAAATCTATGCAAAATGAAATTATCTATTTTTTGGAAGAAATGCATCCTTTCAAGCAGAATACAGATGAGGAAACATTCACTGGGCAAATGAATTTTCAGTTACAGGATGGACTTGGTAGCTACTGAAATCTTCCAAATATAAAATTCTGTGATTAAGCCATTCTATGAATAGCATCATTTTTTTTCAAAAAAAAAAGGAAAAGGATTGGAAAAAAAATTTTTAAATCAACAGCAGCACATTCTACCATACTCATCAAGCATATGCTCCATATGAAATAGAATCAGAATCAGAACATTTTATTCCTGGTGATTTAGAGGCAGGCAAAGGATGGAGAATATGGGGTAGTGAGGTGGTGGGGTGGATAGAGCACCAGCCATGGAGTCAGGAGAGCCTGAGTTCAAATCTGAACCCAGGCACTTAATAATTGCCTGGCTGTGTGACTTTGGGCAATTCACTCAATCCCATCCCCCCCCCCCCCCCAAAAATTTTCAGGGGAAGGAAATTTCAAAGGGTTTCTTTTTAGAAATAACTATTGGATGTAATGTTCTTAAAGTGGATATTGAGGGAATAAGATTCATACTTACTTCATGGAGAAAAATTTCATGGAAGACCAAATGGTAATGGGTTCCTAAGATGAATATTAATAAAAAAGGCAAAAAGTTTGAAGGCATCATTGGAGCATATTCACTACTGGTGAACTGATCATAATAGAGATTTTAAAAGTTTAACTTTATTACTTTTAAAGTAATCTACCCAACTGAAAATCAAGAACTTGGATCCTATTGGCAATCTGAATTTTATATACATAAGAAGAGAAAATATCACAGTATAAATTTTCTATCCTATCCTATCTACAAGAGGAAAAAAGATTTTTGACATATATGACTTTGGAAGTGTTGAAGTCCAAACATTACACCAGTGATAAGTTACTAGTATGGTAATAGGGATAAGTTAAAAAATATTTGAGTTATGATTATTTCATCAACTTCCTTTCATCAACAGGATGTAAAGTTGGAAACAACCCTTTGGTTTAGTCTGTTTTCAGGGATTGTCTTTTATCATATGGAATTCATTCATGGAAGCATTTTTAAAATATATAATTATCTTTTATCCATAAATCCATAAACTTTTCTTGTAATAGACTTACTATTGGTAAAGACTTGCATCTTCATAAAAGGGGGGTTATTTAAAAGAAATTTCTGAACAGAAAGCAAATTCTGAACATAAGAAAAAAATTTCAATTTTCAATTGTGAATTATACAGAAGGTCAGCAACATGTATTTTAGAGGAATGGTATGTTTTCTTTTTATTCTTCCGGATTGAATCTAGACATGAGGTTTAAAAAAATTTGATTTTTAAAATTTCAAAATTATGTTGTCATTACATTGCCATATTTATAAAGATTATAGAGAGCTAGCCAACTAAATTATTAAAGGAGGAAAAGCACTTAAAAATTAGTTAATTGATTTGTCTCTTCTATTTTAAACAATGTTGAATGATGAGCCACCTTTCGAATTCATTTAAACAAGACTGGGAGACAATCTCTATAACACAGAGCAGAAAAGATCTTGTATTGTTCAAATATGCCCCCAAATTGATTTTATTAGAGTAGATTCATCATGAGCAGATTACTTCATCCTTTAAGAAAATCATAACCTGGATCTTTATGCTGAGTGTACAAAAAAGCAACAAAAATCCATACTGGAAGAGTTTCTATTTGTGACTTTACTTATAAATTACAAAGTTGTAACATTTGTCAATTAAAGACATTAAGATTGTCTTCATTTTTTTCCTCATGGTTTAGCTGGGGGGTGCATAGATATTGTTAAGGCTTAGATGATGAGAAACTGATTGATAAATTATACTTTCTATCTATGTCTTCCTGCAAAAGGATGTGAGATGATGCCATAATGCTTACATGGATATTTGAATGTATGTATGTTTATTGGAGCTCAATTTCCATAAAAATGTGCCCAAGTATTTATTATTTTGTAAAATATAGACTTAAAATTTCTATAAAAGTTATTTCATCATCCACCATACTACAGGAAGAAGTCTGAAATAGGGAATCACAAATCTTTTTCCAATGGAAAGCAACTTGCAAGATCTCTGTTGTCCTGAGGATTTGCAATCCTCAATTATAAATCCTGATTCACATGTCTTCTACTAATCTTATCTATGACTCTTTCCTCAGTGTAAATGCCTTATTATGGTTGATCCTATCTCTTCTGATGAATATGTTTAAACTTTATTCTTTGTAAAAATGTCAATCAAATTATGATATACATCTGTATTTTAAAATGCTATTTTTGAAACTAAAACTAAAAAAAATGCCGTCTCAGTCACAGACTTTCTAACAATCAGCAATTCCAAGTAAATACCCAAAAGAAATTTTGTTTCCATTTCCAAATGATATTTATGAATCTGCTTCAGTAAAGAAACATAACCTGTTTCAATTTGCTGATAAATCTCATAATTTGGTCTTTCAAAGATTTTACAAAGATTATTGCCTTATATAGAAAAAAATTCAATCATCAAAAATGATATTTGGTGGTCTACTGCTGTTATTGAGTTATGTCTGATTTTATATGATTCTTTTTGGAGTTTTTTGGCAAAGATAATGGACTGGTTTGCCCTTTTCTTTTCCAGATCATTTTCCAGATGAGGAATCTGAGACAAATAAGATTAAGTAATTTGCCAAGATTCACACTATTAGTAACTATCTGAAACCATATTTGAACTCAGATCTTTCTGACTCCAGGCCCAATGCTAGGCTGCATCGCCTAGCTTCCTCTAGTTGATATACTAGAGCAATTCAATTTTCTCTTAATGCTTAAAAGAATCTGACAACATAAGGAAGTATGTTTAATTCTTTGAAACAGTTATTCCATCTTAGCATGAGGTGATTTGTAAGTGAGAAAATAATTTATCTGAAAGTTTAAATGCTAAAGCTTTGTATTTGGCTTATAATGATGTCATATATTTTTATAAAATTTCTCAAGTATCTCAGGTGAGGGGACTCAAGGGACCTCTTACATCAACAGTCTCATGAATCTCAGATCCAAATGTATACTTGAGAATTTTTATGATTAGATCAAGTTCTAGGAATTATATTTGTCTTTTCTTTTATTACTTTGTTGTTGTTTCAACATATCCTACTCTTCCTGACCCTGTGGATCATAGTATATCAATATTGTCCATAAGGATTTATTGGCAAAGGAATTGGAATCATTTGATATTTTCTTTTCTAGTAAATTATAAGGCAAAGAGAGATTAAGTGACTTGCCCAGGTGTAAGTGTCTGAGGACAATTTTGAACCCAGATCTTCCAGATTCTAGGCTCAGCTGAACCATTTAGTTACCTTTCATTCCTTTCTTACCATCTAAACCTTTACTGCCATGAAAGACTTTTTCCTCAGTTCTGAATCAGGCTTTCAGAATGGTGGGGCACAGCAGGGAGGTTTCATTAGTGGGCCTCATGGAGTAGTGAGTCTCCAAAAGGTTGACTAGACCTGATTTATGGGATGGTATATAACATGCATAGAACAACTATTTCACAGTGCCTTCCCTGGTTATGTCACTGTTTTTGGTACTGTTCTCATATTTACCTTTCATAACTCAGTGTCTTTTTTATAAAAGGACAAAAGATTTTGGAAGTCCTTGAAAAAATCTTGATTCTGGCTCTTAAAATTAGATACTTAACTTTACAGAACCTTAAGGCAGACTTTCTTGTCAAGGCTATCATCAACTACAACTGCTTATGAAGTACTGGAGATATTATGTACAAAACAGTATGTGAGCATGATTCTGGCAAACAATTTTTTTAGGTTGCTAAATTTCAGGCAATATTATATCTAGATTCCATTTCCTTTAAACTAAAAATGTGTTGCTAAAACTTTATTTAAAAAAACACTAAAAATATTGGCATCAGTTTCAGTTTATCTCCAAATGTAGTTATATTCTTAGTATACTGGAGGAGATTTTCCTTCAGCTTAGTCTTTGCAAGTAGTAAGATCTTATAGAAAGGTGAGGGAGGCCATTAGCATCTGAAATTATAGCCATCCATCAATGTTTTGAGGACCACTTCATTAAAATTTCATTATGATTTTGCTATTTAACTCTTTTCTAGATCAATTTATATAGCATTAGAGAGCTTTAGAAGTTAGAGTCAGAGAAAAGGAGTTTTAGAAATAATGATAATGAAAAAAGCATCCAATAAAAAATGATTTTGTAAACAGAATAGAGGCACAGTCTGAAAATCATTTAACATTGAAGAACCAGGATAGTTCTTTAAATAAACACATAAATCTTTATTCAGTTTGTTCTTTACTAGGAACAAGTCTTCCCCAGTAATCATAGCTAAAAACTATACTAAAGCACAAAATAAGATAGACAAAGTTAGTATCAAAATCAAAGAATATGCTCCATCTTCTAACTCCCTTCTGTTAGCAATTGGTAAACTTTTTTTTTTTGAGAGGAGAGATATATTATGTAGGAAAACTACTTTGTTTACATTGTTAATGAAATTATAGTAATAACTAACATTAAAATAGTGCTTTAAGTTTGCAAGGTATTTTACCTGTTGCTGTACAATTGTGTATGACTCTTTATGACACCATATGGGGTTTTCTTAGCAAAGATTGTGCCATTTTCTTCTCCAAGTCTTTTGATAGATAGGTAAAGAAACTGAGATAAAAGGGTTAAAAGACTTGCCCATTGTCACACACTTAGTAAGTGTTTGAGTTTGGATTTGAATTCAGGTCTTCCTGACTCTAGGCCCAGTTCACTGTGCCACCCAATTGCCCTATATTACCTATATTATCTCATTTTGAACCTTTCAACAATCCTGTTGGTTAAATCAACAGCAGTCTTATGGCCTTTCACACGTATTTTATATGTTCTGTAGTTCATGATTGCATTTTCAAATCACATTTAAATCCTTTAAAAGTTATACATCAGAAAGAATATTTGTAGGGAATTCTGAAAGATATTTAAGAGTACGCAGTTACTTTTTAATTTCTCTCTTTTTTATAAAAAGAGTGTGAGACAAAAAAAAACATACATTTTTGTTCTCTCTGGGCTGAGTTGTGGGACTCAAAATGAGAGAGGTGGAAGTATTCCAGAATTAAAAATACTAAATAAAATTTAGTGCACTCATCTTCTTCTGGTGGCTTAAACTCAAGAAGCACTGACAGAGGAAATCATAAATTTTCATCAAACACACATGTTATACATATATGTGTGTGTATATATATATATATATAAAGTGTATATATAATATCCTTCTTACAAAAAAGTGAGGATTTAACAGCTGTTGTTGATTTAACTAATTATACAAAGATATTTCAAATTTATCCTTTTATAAAAATGGGAAATTATTTTAAAAATCCAAAATTATGTAGATATTGAGATTAGCTATTTCTAAGTAAAAAAAGCAAAATAAAAACCATTGTATAGTGTGTGCCTGCTAAAACTGAGAATAAAAGAGCATTTCAGTTAATTAGTATCAATCAACACAGGATGCTTTGCCACATTTCTAACATCTATACACAATCTGATCTTCATAATACACATTTCCCATAATCTTGGTGCAGAAATAACTGGAGATAAATATTTTAATCACTGAAAATTTGACATTTTAATTCCTTTTCCAATAAATATTTTTTATTAATTGATAGGAAAATAAGATTTAAAAGTCTAAATATAGTTATTTGATTTGTAAAAAATAATCTCATTAACATTCTATTCTTACTTTTATCTTTTATATACCTTTTTCACAAGATATAAAGCAATTTTATTGATTTTTAAAAATTGATTTTACATTTGATTTAGTTAATTATAATATTTATGTATCATCATTGTATGGTGTGGAAGATAGCCAGGTTTCTGGACTGCCAAACCATTATATTATAAAAAGCTCAATTTAATGCATTATAAATAATGAAGTGCTGCATCATAATAATCATTTTCCTATTTACAGATTCCTAAACTGAGTTCACTGCTTTCAGCATCCATACCACACTAAATACCTTTAAAGAATAAGAAGTTATTTAATACTTTGAGATTTCTCCAAATCTTCGCATTTCTTGGTCTAAAGTAACTATCTTGCATTTGATTGCGTTTTATTTATTCTACAAGGAAAAATGAATATCTAAACTCTTTCTGAGGTTATGCTTAGTTTTTTATGTATAAACTTACTTGATCTCTTCCTATATCATATTATATTTCAAACAAGTTCTTTGTTAGATTGTTTCTTGAATTTGGCTTCTATCATCATTTCAATTATCATCAAAGCAACCAGAGATGCTTTAAAAAGTTTCATGAAAGTAGTGATTGCTTAAAAATATTCCCCACCTGAAAGTAGGAAAAATAAATTAAAATACCTAAATGATTATTTGAAAGGATCCACATCCACACACATTAAATACACACACACACACACACACACACACACACACACACACACACACACATATATATATACATATAGGCAGGAATATTTGTAAACCTTAAATGCAATGATTTATCTGTTTATTGTGAAAACCATCTTTCAAATCATGTGGGAACAACAGGTTTATTTATAAAATGTTGCAACTTGCTCTCTCTGGGTGGGTAATCTACCCACTGGTCTTGCTAGGGTGGTGGGGGTGGGAAAGAAACATACTTTAGAGTTGGGTAAATGCAAGCTGAGTTATGTGTTGTGTTTTTCTTTTAACACTTTAACATTTAGGGAATTATTTTCTTGAAAGGATGATTGCTAATTATTTAAATATTTAATCCCTGTTTCTAAGTAATATGTTAAATAATTTCAAGGATATATCTGCTCTCTGGTTTATTCTCCCCCTCTTAAAAAGATTTGTTAAGTTAGCTAAGTGCTCTTTTAAAAGTATAGTATTTCTTTTGCTTTTCAGTAGGCAAACTATGATACTCAAGGTTTTAAAACATTTGTCTTAAGACTGCATTTTGTAGCTGTATAAAAAGACTCTAGGCTAAAGATGTAAATTATTTTTTTCGTAGGAGCATGATATCAAGGTGATATTTGTGTCAGAATTTAAAATGAATTTTCTAAATTAGTAGCTTTCCTTGTCAGGATGGAAACATCAATTATAAATGCTTGGTTCTCTTGTAAAATACATTTTAAATAAATAATAGTAGCTATTGTTTTATTTCATTTCAGTTATTTTTTAGGTTATGAAAGAGCAACAATATAACAAATGCACAGTTTTTACTGGAATAATTCTTTCTTAAAGCAAATAACTTAGAAAGAAAAGTTGTGTGATTAAAAAGTAATTGGTTTGTGTGAAATACGACTCACATTCTTTTCTCAGATAATTATTCAGTTGTAGCTCTAAGTTCAGTGGCACTCCTTTAGATGTAATTCTCATTCATCTTAAACTCTGAATAAGAAAAAAACACACATATATTAAAGGAACCCCTACCATCACCACATTAATTTCAGAGAAACAAACTGATTTGGAGACAAATATGAAACTTAATCAAAATTTAGTTGTTATTTTTCACTTGCTAATCATTTTTGGTCTTAGGAGAATGTTTGATTCAGAACAAAGTCACTTTTAAAGTAAAGAATTTTTAAAAATCTATTTAAAAATTTTATTAAATATAAACATGGATAAAATATAATCTAAATAATAAAAATATCTGGATTTTAGAAAAATCAATAATTAAAACACTAATGAAATTATTAAAATTTCAGAACTATTATTAGGATTGTATTCAGTGAAAAAGCCTGTAATGAAAAAAAACTGAAAATTCAGTTTAGTTCAAATGTATATTCACAGATTTTAGTGGCTTTTAAGTGTTGAAATTGCTAGAAGCACTTTGAAAAGAGTAGCAACAGAATGCTGACAAATATTGATTTTGTGTGAAACCAGTGGGATGATGTTCTAATTTTTAGAATCTAAGAATGTCAATTCAATCTATAAATTAAAGATTTCCTTCTTTCTAAATAACCAAACCTCAGAAGCTAGGAATTTAGAAAATTTGGAACATTAACATCTTTGATTAGATACAAACCAGTAGAAAGAAAGTGGCACTTATTAGCATGTGATTCATTTAAAATATTTTGTCTGTGTTGTATTTAGTTGAAAATATTTTTTTTAATTTCATGATGTGTGTATACAAAGCCATAGCTTTTACAAAACATTACTATATTTTATGGTAAAATTACAATAAATTTGATTGCATGTGATCTTGTTAAGTTATAAGAAAGTTTAAAGTGGCTTTTTGATAGATGGAAATAGAATCAAATAGATATTTGTTTTCTTATTTAATATGAATTTTGTGCAAATGTTTTAAGTTTTCCAAATAAAAAATATTTCAGTGTCAGTAAAACCTTGTTAATCTCTACTTCAATTTTCATAAGAAACAGGTCAACCAACCACTCTCAACCATATAAATATTTTTATATTAGTTTTATTTTTTCAAGGATATGTAAATGTGTTTATCAAGATAAATAAAACAAATATAACCAAAGAAAGATATTTTTGAAAGTACAATAGACCAATGACTTTTTCTTTACTTACCTTTAAATTTTCTTTCTAGTACATTTATATAAGCAAACTAGTAAAAAATTAAGCCATACCAGGAAGGAAAAATGAAGTATTGTAGCATATGATATTTGTCCATCAATGAATAGACATGAATACATTAAAAGCATAAAAGATGAGAGAGCTAGAAACAAAAAGCTGTGTGCTGAGGTTCTTACAAGTTTGAATCAACTAAATGAAATAAAATGAAATTATTCTGTATAAACTTGCTTACTAATAAAAAGATAATCCCCCTTTGTTAAATCTTCTGGATGTGATTATCTCACATAAATTTTTCTCCCAGACATCTATGAATAAAACATGTATTTGAGAATTAAATAAACAAACAATAAATGGATGAGTTAAGTTACAACATATTAACATTTTATTTAGAAAACATATATAATCATACTTGTATAGGCAGTCCAAATTTAATAATTTCTTTCAGTAAAATCAAAATGTCTTATGAGTAAAATCTGATAAAGAAGCATTAGTTTTGTTCTTTGATGTTTTCCTCTTAAATAAATAGATTTTCAAGTATTTAATTAATCATATGTGTTAAATAAATGAATTAGTTTAAATTCAAACAAAATAAATATTAAAGCAAGCAATATTCAAATAGCGGAACTTATTTTGACACAGAGATAATTTTTCTTTTGGGTCACATATTTACAAATTTTAAAGCATATAATAAATATGCAACTTTATATATTTATAAATACATATATATTATATATGTTTACTTATCTGAGACTGGAGAAGGATGCTAGCAAAACCTTTTCTAAATTGGTCTGAATGTGAATAAGTTTATAAATACAATTAGGTTATATTCTGTGAAATAAGAACGAGAAGAAGCCATGTATAAAAGGAAAAGAAAAGAATAGAATGAGTTTCCTCTGTTGGTGTTTTATAAAGCAGTTAAACTGGAAATGGAGGGAAGAACTCTCTTTAGATATCACTTAATTAAGTAAAGCATCCTAATCAGAGTACCCTCCAATTGTAAAGACTGTAGGGAGTCAAGTACATTTCTATCTATATTAGCTATCTAACCACAATGATTTATTGATATTTATTTTAGAATTACAACACAATAGCAACAAAACAGGAAGCAAGGAGAGAGGGTGACTGTGATTGCTTTATTCTATGCCTATCAGAACAGTTTTACAAAATTTGAAGTATCTTTTGGAGGAGGAACCTTTTCTAAATTCAGAGAAAGCTCACAAATGAACATTTTAGCTTTCTACCTATCAGTTTCCTAAATAATTGTAGTAACACTTCTTTGCCTTGCATGAATTCTTAAATCATTGATTCACTTTCTCCACTGTGTGGAGTGAATGCAGCTAAGTGCATGAGCACCTGCTGCTCCTGCAGTAATGCTGAACTGTGTTCTGTCCCCATTTTAGCCATAATCTCTGGCTTCTCTGAATGGGAGAGATGCTTGGAGAAAGAAGTATAAAAATACCTTATAGACAAACAAGCATTGGCTTCATTCCAGGCTACATGCCACATTGACCTCTTTACCTGTTGTACTTCAAAAAGTTGACTAGCAGTTTAAAATGTGTTGGTAGAGAACCATCCAATACTATATACTGCATATTGTCAATGTCTTTACATAAATAAAAGTTAGTCAAAATGAACATTAGCATAATTCTTAATTTAATCTGGGTCAGTGTACATTTCATTTGTCTTTCAATTACCTACCTAATTTGCTTATGCAGATCCAAGTCTTAATACCAGGGCTTAAAATTTAAATAAGAAAAAAGAAATCACCTAGTGCATGAGCCCATGCATTTAACAGCATCCTTAAAGTCTATTTAGCCTTTATGAATATAATTGTCTATAATTGTCTAGACTTTGAGTGTAATTCATTGTTATCTGTTTTATAACTTTACAGAGCATTCCTATGGGATGGTAAATATAAATTAACATGAATTACTATAACTATTTTGCATTTATAAATTCTTCAATAGGACTGAATGATTTTCTTTAATTTTTGTTTGTTCATCTCAATAGATTTTCTTTTATACCTCTGTGTTATCTGTTGTTTAGCGGCATTTAATTGTAAAGTGGAAATCCAGTTTTTGAAATGATATTACTTATAGATTATGTACTGAGATCACTACCTGTTTAGGTTTGGTCATAATCACAGTGAAATGAATCATTTCTTTTTTCCTGTAAATTTTAATTAAACTTCAAGTTCATTTCACCATCTCTTCATCATTGGGCACTTTTTTAAGTGGGTAAATCTTACACTGTCAGAAAATTTTAAAACAGAGGAAATAAACTTTTTTGTCTCATGAATTCATGGATAGAGTAATTTAATTTCCTCCAATTTTGTAGAAAAAGGGTGTAATGGGGGATTGATCACTTGACATTAATGACTTTTTGTATCTCCACATAATTCTGTTACAATTTTTCTAATTATATAATAAATACTTTGGTAGTTTGATTGGCCATAGCAATAGGAAGTCACACATCCACACACAGAAATTTCCAGATATAATGACCATATTATGAGAAACTTGAAACAAGAAAATACATGAAAGAAACTTGTAAAAAAGTTTATAATAATTCTATCCATCAGAGATTTCTTTCCTTGTGCAAATGCATCAACTTAGTTCATAAATAAGTGTCAAACTAGATTTTTAAATATAATAATAATTTCTCTCAGTTTTAAAGTTTGTACCTGATTGCCTAAATTGCTTTCAAAAGAAAGAGAGAATCTGAAGCAGAGATAAGAAAGTGAAAAAACATCTTATAAATGAAACTAGGAAAAAAACACTCAACAATCATAATTGGCAGTAGATTCAATGTCAGTTATACTTCATCTTCCAGAATAACTATAATAAAAATGATCTGTGATTTAGCAAAATCTCATTTGGGCAATGAAATATTGGGTAACCTACATTCTTTTAGAGTCCAAATTTCTGAAAGTGGACTCTCAGGGAAAATGAAAATTGTGCCTATATAAGGAAGGTAGCAAGGTGATATAATATATATGGAAATTAGAGGGTTTCCTCAAATACCCCTTTATCTACACTAACAAGATTTAAGGTAGAGAAGCTTTCCACATAGTTCAAACAAAACTTGGTGGCTACTAAACTAAAAGAAGATGCTGAGAAAACAAATCCCAAAATAGAGTCCTTATGCCTCAAGGAGATTATAATCTACTTGGGAAAGACAACACCCCAAAGTTGAAGGGTTGGAAGGAGGTACCCATCTGGGGGAAAAGTAAGGGGAAGGGAGGACTTGTGGTAGAAATTCAGAGAAATTCCAAAATATGCAGCTGGGTAAGGAATGAGATGATTTTCTAAGTCTCCTGCTTAAATAAAGGTTTTTGGAGTTCATGCCTCCTCCTTCCAATCAGAGGGACATTTGTGGTGGTGGATAGTAATGAGGTAGAATAACAAGACTGATTGGATCTTGCAAAACTATGTTTTTCACTCTCCCTTCTTTATTATTACTCCTCTTGAGGACCTAAAACTAATTATGAGGGGCTGGGATTTCAAGTCCCATAGTTTCTGAGATCTCATTCATTTTGCTTCCCTATTAGTAATGAATTATTAGAGCTCTATTAATTTTTAGAAAGGAGATATACAAAGAAGGAATAACAATCACAGATTTATAAAACAATCATCAATGAGGAACTAGTCCTTGAAGTAGTATATTGTCTGGTTTCAATCCTTAGATTTTGTGAAGTTATTCTCTACCTGTTTCCATGTGTGGAAAATTGATGAGCTTACTTCCAGTCATGAGTAAGGAAGGAACTCATACTTCATATTGTGTGGTTATGAATTCTTCTGGTTGGTTGAGTAGTTGGAAAGACTAATGATTCATTAGATCTTGAGTTAGAAAGGAATGATTCACCCTTCCAACAATCTTTTCATTTCCTTTCCTTTCTGGCAATGAATTAGAAGTCAGGAGGCCATGATGAAAGAAGGCAGAAATGCTGTGAGCTTCTGAGTGATAGGAAGAAATATTTTATCTCTTGCCTAGATGCAATGTATCCATAAATACAGGATCCCTATCATATAAGCATGATTATTCCAAGAGAAGAGCACAAATACCCACCAGAGCAGGTGATCCATTAGATTCATCAGAGGTCTCTCCAGCAACTGGATTTGATAGCAAAATCTACCAGAGTAGTATTGTTTGTCTTACCACAGAAGAGGAAAGACAATCCTTGAGGACAGAGAGAACTTTGAATATCATGATTTCACATCAAGGAGAAATGCTGATTATGACTCTTAGAAAAATACTCAGAGTACCTCCCAGAGCCATACTTAAAGGGAACTTCATAGTGCTCCACAAAGAGAGAAAAGGACTTCCAGAACCAGGAGTTTGAAAGTACTATCAGTGATATAGAAGAAGGCATAGATTATATTTTTGTCAAAGTTGTGGATGATTTATACTTGGCTGGAATGGCCAACACCTTGGCATAAAATCAGGATCCAAAAGCATGTTGACAGGATCACCATCTACCCAACAAAATAAGACTTTTTTACTTAATAGGACTAAGTATAAAACAACTTTTGATGATTGAAAAAAGCACAAAAATTCTTTTTTGTCCACAGTCCTATGCATCCCCCCACTCCACTGCTTTCATGGTGTCAGAATACCATTCTGGAGGAGGGGATGAACATTTTCACTCTTATTAGCCTTTCCATCCAGTAAGTATTGTTAGTATGACCCAGGGATCAAGCAAAAAATCTGAACTCTCAAAAAATCAGGTTCAGTCCTGGGGATCTCATCCCCAAAGAAGTCAGTTTCTTTCTCTGGTTCTGCCTCCATCTTTAAAACAAAATTTGTTACAACTTGGATTTAGAGATTTCCAATGTGTAAGCTAAGTTCCCTTCTTACAAAGGTTCTCAGTATATTATATTATATTATATTATATTATATTATATTATATTATATTATATTATATTATAATATTATATTATATGAATATGGCATAACTTTTTATTTCTTCTACCTCAGAAACTGCATAAAATGCAGAGGACTTAAAGACATCAACAAGCAAATACAAGACAAATAATACCAAAACCCCACAATTCATTATACTCATGACATTCCCTTCTCACATGCTGCCCAAAGATAATAAAGCTATTTTACTTTGAACTAACATTCCTATTTGCATCAAACTTGCACTGTCTGAGTAACTCACTGTAATATTGAGGATCAGAAAGGTTTAGATCTCCTTGTCCTTAATGGAATGAACTCAGTTCTCCAGTCACAGTATCCTTTTCTTGGCAGTTCCTTTGTTTCTTCCCAGAAGAAAACTGTTAAGGAATTTTGTTTTTCCTGCTGTTAACTTGGCATTATTAAGGAGGTAGTTCCAAAACTAGGAATATTAATTCTCAAGACCGTTATACACAGAAAAGGAAATAAAATCACAAGAGAGTCAAGAATGGAAACTCTCTTTGTTCATCTTTGTATTTGTATTCCACTCTTATGCTTTTTCAATAAATGAGAATAATCTGTATATAAATTGAGGACATTCCCAGGGAGGACACTAGAAAGTAAAAAAAAAAGCAGGATTCTTAACAAGTGATATTTAACAATGGACTATAAAGTAACCATCTCCATAGTTAACTGGAAGATACAGAGAATTTAAAATCCTATTGTGATTATTATTCAATGACTATGAAAAAGCATTTTATTTGATAGAACAAAATATTAACTAGCAGACTTATTTTTACCTCAAGGTATCTCCAAGTCATGAGTGAAGATTATTTAGAAATAACCTTGTTCAATGATCTTGTTAAAGGAAATCATGAAAAATGAATGAGCAGCTTATTGAAGGAGACACAAAAAATACTGAAGAAAATAACATCTTAAAAACCAGACTGAGTCACATGGAAAAAGAGATTTAAAAAAAATCAATGAGGAGAAGAATACCTTTAAAAAGAATTCTTTTAGGGGGTTTTTTGTAAGGCAAGTGGGGTTAAGTGGCCACACAGCTAGATAATTATTAAGTGTCTGAGGCCCAATTTGAACTCAGAGACTCCTGATTCCAGGGCTGATGTTCTATTCACTGTGCCACCTAGCCATCCCCTAAAAAAGAATTATTGACCAAATGGAAAAGGAGATACAAAAGCTCTCTGAAGAAAATGATTTCTTAAAATGGAGAATTGAGCAAATGGAAGCTCATGACCTTGTGAGAAATCAAGAAATAACAAAACAGAATCAAAATAATGAAAAACTGGAAGAAAATGCAAAATAATTTCATTGGAAAAACAAGTGACCTAGAAAATACATCCAGGAGAGATAATTTAAAAATTATTAGACTATCTAAAAGCCATGATCAAGCAGCCAGAAAGAAAGAAATCAGTTATCTTGGAGCTACAGTCATGATAGCAAAAGTTCTAGAAAACTTTGTAAAAGCTTGGAAGATGATATTCTAGAAGGCAAAAGGGCTTAGATTTACAACTAAGAAGCAACTACCCAGCAAAATTGAGCATATTATTTTAGGATAAAAGATGGACATTCAATGAAATAGGTGACTTTCAAAACTTTCCTGATGAAAGTACCTGAGCTAAAGAGAAAATTTGACCTTCAAATATGAGACTCAAGTGAAGCATTAAAAAGGTAAATAGGAAAAGCAAATCAAAAGGGACTTAATGATGTTGAACTGTTTATATTCCTGCATGGAAAGATCATACTGATAACTCATGAACTTTCTCATTATTAGGGAAGTCAGAAGGAACATAAATAGATAAGGCACAGGTAGGAAGTGAATGTGAAGGGGTAATATAATGAAAACTTGGAGTTAAAGAGTGAGAGAGGAATGTACTGTGAGGAAGGAAAAGGGGGAGGTAGAATGAGGTAATATGATAAAGGAGTGGAAGAAGTGGGGTTCAGAGGGAGAAAATGAGCTTTACTCTTATCAAAATTGACTCAGAGAGGGACTAACATACACAGTTTATCCTAGAAGAAAGTAGGAGGGAAAGGGAATGAGAGAAAAGGGGGACTGATAGAAGGGAGTGAAGATTGTGGGAGGGGGTAGTCTGATGCTAAACACTTTTGAAGGACAGGGTGAAAAGAGACAGAATAAAATAAATGGGGATGTGGGAATGAATAGGATGGAGGAAAAAACAGCTAACAATAGCAATTGTGGGAAAATATTTACAAAAAGTTTCTCTGATAAAGACCTCATTTCTCAGAGTCAAATTTTCAAAAAATAGGAGTCGTTCCTCTCATTGATTAATATCAAAGGACATGAATAGTTTTCAGATGAGATTATCAAGTCTATCTACGGTCATATTTTTTAAAAAATGTCTTAATTTACTATGAATTGGAAAAATGCAAATTGGAACAATTCTAAGGTACTAGCTTATACCTATTGGATTGACTAATAGGACAGAAAGAGAGAATGACAAATGTAAAAGGGGTCCTAGGGAAAATGAGACATTAATGCACTTTTGGGGAAGTTGTGAAATGATTCAACAATTCTGTATAACAATTTAGAACTATACTCAAAGGGCTAGAAAACCATGCCTACCCTTTGATCTAGCAATGTCTCTGCCAGATCTATATCCCAGAAGAAATGAAAAACAGGAAGGAATAAGACATATATGTATAAGGATAATTGTAGCAATTCTTTTCTGGTAACATGGATACTGAGGGGATACCCATCAGTTCGGTAATAGCTGGATAAATTTTGGTATGTAATTATGATGATTACTCTGTTATAAGAAATGAGGAGCAGGATGCTCTCAATAAAACCTTGAAAGACCTACATGAGCAGATACAATGGGAAATGTGCTATATACTAAAGTAGGAACTTTCTTTTCAATAATTCTATGACTTGATAAGTATAAATATTACTAACCCAATTGTTTATATGAGGATACTAAAACCCAGAAAATTAAAGTAGCTTCCACAATGGCAACAACTTGTTTGATCTATCTGTATGGATGTCTCATGCATCTATAAAACTCAATGTGTTCAGATCAGGATGATTTCCTTCCTAAAAATCACCCTTTCTTTTAAATTTTCAGCTTCTATTATCTATATCACCATTCTTCTAATCACCCAAATTCACAACCTAAGAGTCAATATTATTTTTCTAAGTTTTCACTTAAAATGCTCTCTTACTTCTACATCCAGCAACCATGTCTTGTCAATTCTACCTCCACAGTCAATTAGTCAAGAAGCATATATTAGGAGTCCTTTTTTGTTTATTTTTATTTTTGTCAGGCACTATGCTAAATATTAGTGATGTAAAAATATCTAATCTCTGTTCTCAAGTAACTCACAGTTTAATGAGGAGAAAATATATGAAGAATTATGCAAAAACATTATATTTAATCTTAATGTTTATATAGATTAAATTGGAAATTATCAGAATGAAAGAAGGCAACATAATTTATGGGGATGAGGAAAGGATATTTTAGTTGGGACTTGAAGGAAACTAAGGAAGCCAAGAGATAGAGATGACAAAGGAGAGCATTTCAGCCATGGGGAAGCCATCAGTAAAAATTTCTGGAGTCAGGAGATGGAGTTTTTTGCTCTAGGAACATTGAGGAGGTCAGTGTCATGAGATTGCAGTGTGTGGGTATGTCTGTTAGGGAAAGAAACACAGGTGTTCAGAAGTCTAGAAAGATGGTGTGGGGATGTTATGTTATGATTAGCTTTAAATATCAAATGGCAGATTTAACATTTGATTTTGAAGATGATAGGAAACCACTAGAATTTATTGAATAGGAAAATGATATGATCAGACTACACTTTTGGAAAATAACTTTGATAGTTAAGTTAAGGATGGATTAGAGTGAGAAGAAACTTGTGACTGGTAGAATAATTATCAGACAATTACTATAATAGTCTAAGGGAGAGAAAATAAGGATTTGCATCACAGTGATGTTAATATCAGAGAAGAGTAAATAGTGTATGTTCTTATTATAATTGTTCACTTTGTTTTTGAAAAATAGTGCAAGTGATATTACAAACACAAAACTGCTGGCCCTTGACAATAGATTATGCTGGGGATGAGAGAGAGAGGGAGGGAGGGAGGGAGGGAGGGAGAGAGAAAGAGAGAGAGAGAGAGAGAGAGAGAGAGAGAGAGAGAGAGGAATCTGGGATGACATATGTGGAGCCTGGGTGACTGGAACAGTAGTAGCATCTTTGAAATTAAGAAGGTAAAATCCTAATTAGTTCAATTTTGAACTTGTTGAGCTTAAGATGTCTATGGGACATTCATCTTGAGATGTCCAATAGACAGTTGGAGATGTAAGAATGGAGGTCAATAAAGAAGTAAAATAAAATGATCTGAAAATTACCAGCCCAGAAATGAGCATTGAAATTGCAACTATGGAACTGATGAGAAGTGAAATAGTTTATAATTAGGAAAGAAAAGTGTCCATAAGAGAGGTCTAAAGGGACATTTACACTTAGTGGGGTGTGATTTAGATGAAGATTTAGCAAAAGAGAATGAGAAATTGCCATCAAACTGAGAGATGGATTAGGAGAGAATAGAGTTCAGAAACCTTCAGAGAAGTATTTCAGAAAATAGAGGGAGACTGGCAATGTTAAAGGGTACAGAGAGGCAGCCTTTAGATATGGCAATTAAAAGATCTTTAGTAACTCTGGAGAGAACAATTTGAGTTGAAGGGTGAGATCAGAAGCTAGATTATAATTAAAAAGAGAATGAAAGAAAAGGAAGTAGAGTCACCTCTTATTGAGAGCTTTCTTATAGAGTTTAGTCACAATAGAGATATGAGATTACAGCAAATAAGATTAGATGGATCAAGTGAGACTTTTTTTAAGATAAAAGAGACACAAGCATGTTTATAGTGGTAGAGAAGCAGCTAGAAGACAAAGAAGTTAAAGATAAGTGAGAGAATGGGTATGCTAATGGGGACAAAGTAGTATCATTTGTGCATGTTATGAACTTAAGTTAAAGTGGAGGAGGAGAGAAAGACTGAGCTAGGCACACTGCTCATTAAGGAAAGAATAGAAATGTCTCAAAGGTCTGTAGACCATAGCATGTCTTCCATTTATTTCCTTTCCCTCTGTTCATGCTACTAACTACCTTGTTCAGAACCTCTTCACCTTATGCCTGGAAGTAGATTCCTAATTGATCTCTCTCTGCTGATTCTTTCCCTCCAATTCATCTTCTACACAGCTACGAAATTCAAATCCCTAATGTGCCAATCTGACTATGTTACTTCTTTGCTCAAAAGGCTTCAAACTTTCTTTAGGAGAAGAGACAAACTTCTTAGGTTAAAATTTAATTCCTTTCACAAAATGATTCCAACTCAATTTAACAGGTTATACTTTAATTCCAGCATTATATTCTACAGTCAAACTAACCTATGACATCCTGAATTCCATCACTGTGACTTTAATGGGGGAAGAAGAGAAAAATGTGATTTAAGTTGCAATGATTATTTGTTCAACATTAACTAGGATAATAATAGAAACATATGAAAAAAGAGCTGATATAAATGATTAGTTAAAAATTAGGAGAAAAGAAACTTTTGGCTCTTCTCTTTAATCCCCTCCTTGCCCATTGCTGCCTTAGCTGCTCTTGTCCCTTTTCTCCCTGAGTAGTCATTTTCCTGTACACTTCACCCAATAATGCCCTTATCATATACTACAACTTTAAATTCCTGGTCAAGAGAGGAATGATGATAGGCCATTTATTGTTCACTTTATTGGCATCATTACCCACTGACTATTCTTCTGGACTTCACCATTGTCTCAAAAAATCATCCTTCTGAAAGATCATATCAACTCTGAAATTCACACTTTCTCATTATCTCTCTTCTCTGGAAATCTTCCCTCCTTTTGATGAGAGTGGTTGGAAGTGGATATGGAAAACTCTCAGATTTTCCATTTAAGGAGGATATCTATCTCATCATTAAGATACTATTTCATTATTTTCCACTTGGTTGTTAGTCTTTATTCTGATAGATTCTCTCCCTTCCTCCACTTTCTTTCACAACATTTTAATGTATTGTCTAATCCCATTAGACTATGAGATCAAAGATCTTCTTTTTCCTTTCTTTGTATCCCCAGTACTTAGCACAGTGCTTGGTACAGAATAGAAGTTTAATAAATATTGATTGACTGATTGACCAATTTTTGCATTATTTCCTTCTATAAATATCTTCCAGGGAAATACCAAGAAAATCACAGTGCTAATTCATGAAATAACTGTAAGTAGAATGGGAAGAGATATTGAGTTTATGTATATGTATTTTTTTCAAAAGTATATTTTATTGGTATCATCTGAACTTTCCTTCTGTACTCCTTTTAAACTCTACCTAACAATGAGTCAGAAATGTCCTTTAAAACAGATTTGTTTTTTAAAGAGGAAGACAACAAAAAATTCAGAAAAATCAATTAAAACATTGAAAACTTTGAAGTTACATGCAGTGCCCACTGTTGTGGAACCCAACTTCAGCAAAAGATCATTGGGGAGTGTCTTCTCTATAATTTCATGATATTCAATTTCAATTTTTTTGTGATTATCATCCTTTCCATTTACATTGTTATATGCTGCTTCTAATACATCTTACTTCATTTTGCATCAGTTAATATTTTTCATGTTTCTCTCTATTCATCATGGGTTCTTTGTTTCTTATGAGATAGTAATTGTTATGTTCATATGCCAAATTGATGATTATCTACTCTGTTTTCAATCAGTTTCTACAAAATGTGTTGATATAAATATTTTGTTGCATAGTTTTTCTTTTATGCCAATGACTTTTTTTTGGCAATATATATATACCTATCTTTGAGTTTGGAAAATTTTTTTTACTTTCTTTGCATTAGATATTGTGTTCTAGAATGGTTTCACCAATTCATATCTCCACCAATAATCCAGTAATATATGCCTATATTTCTAAAACTCCAACATTAACTATTTCTCTTTTGTCATTTTTGCCTGTATGCTGTTTATATGATGCTGCCACAGTGACGTTTCCTTTAATACTTTCATTTGGTTGTTAATAATTTGTTATTCTTTTGAGAACTATTTTTATAACTTCTGTTATTTGTATGTATTGACTTTTATAATTTTATTAGAAATATCTGGTACAAAAATATTTTTCCAAAATGACTGTTTTTGCTTGTGCAAAAGCTTCTCAGCTTCATGTAATCAAAATGATTTATTTTACTTGTTGTAATTTTCAATTGTTTTCTTAAGAATTAATATCACATTTTCAATAAAAAGATTTTCCATGAGCTTCTCTTAATATTTTAGACTATAATTTGCAATATTCAGGTTATAAATCCATTTAAAATTTGTTGAAGAATATGATGTAAGATGCTGCTGTTGTATTTTAAATTCTTTCTCGACTAGTTCAAGTCTAGACAACATTAGTATGAGAGTTAGCTTTCAAGACTTAACAAAATATCTGAATAATTTTTCCAATTTGGACCTAATTTTAGCTTTTAAAAAGTTACTACAGTCATTTTATTTTCTCAGATTATTGTATAAATTTAAATAAAGTGAGCTATTGCTAGTAATCAGAAATGCTTTGTTACATAATCTTCATAGGTTAGAGGGACTTAGGGGAGGGGGGTGAAACCCTGCTAATAGGTATTTAGCCCAAACATACATCACTTGTAACTCCCTGATTAAGTTACTCTTTGAAAAAAATTAAAATACTTTGTCAGTGAAAGTCTTGACACAACAATGATACAAATACATATATGAGAGCATTGGGAAATTAAAAGGATTTTGTAAATACACACCTTAACAAATCCATCGCTTAATTTGAGTTCTCTTTGTAATTTTAAACTAAATATTTATTGTGGTGAGTAGTTCTTAGTACAGCTCTTAAGTGTAGGGGTATCTAATAACAATTCAAAAATACTTCAGTAGGTATATGATTAATATGATTAATACCGTGATATTAAGGCACAGTTTACAGAAATTTTTAAATCAAAAATAAAAGGTATGAGTGATTGATGAAACACATGAAAAAGGGTATATGTGTATTGAAAGAGTGAATGTAAACTTCTTCATATAAACACAACTAAGACCCTTATTATGTTGGGTAGGTTAAGAAACAGGGCATTTTCTTTGTATTTGTCACCTAAGGAGATTTCTGAATCATCCATAAAGGCATGCTAGAGAAAAATTACATAGAAGATTTTTTTCCCTTTCTGTAGAGGAAGATGCTATCTCTGCAACACAGTGATGTTATGGCCTTCTAGTTACATGCTGTGTCAAACAAAATTCCAACTGATGTCAAGCCCCACAGTTTTGGACTCTCTCAAATTCACTGCAGTTTAGAATTTCAAATAAACTATTTGTTTTTCTGCCTTTTTTTTTGGCAAGGCAATGGGGTTAAGTGGCTTGCCCAAGGCCACACAGCTAGGTAATTATTAAGTGCCTGAGGAGAATTTGAACTCAGATACTCCTGACTCCAGGACTCCAGGGCGGGTGCTTTATCCATTGAACCACCTAGTGGCCCTCAAGTAAACTATTTATTCAAGTCTATTATATTGCTTGAATTTGTTTCTTCCAAATGGAATCATAATATTTGCATTTGGGTCACATCTAATGTTTTCAAATTGTTTTTGAAATTACCTATCAGTGAATATGCAACTAATCTATAAAGCAGGTCAGACCACAGAAAGATTTCCTCCTTTCATTCTTACCTGAATCCTAACACTGTGTATTATTTCCCCTTTACCATCTCTTTCCTTGAAGTAGGGAGAAAATATTTTATTTTTATACACTCAGAAAAAATTACATTTGAAAGGGGGAATACAGATCATTTAGTCCATATTTCCTTAACAGTCTAATTTTCCTAAGGGATTATGTTTAGAGCAGAGAAATGAAAGATTTTTTAAGAAATACTAACTCTTGTAAAACCTAGGAAGAGGTAGGAAAGCTGGAGTCTATGTTCTGTTGCTCTCTATACAAATCTCTAGGAGTGTAAATTACAGAGAAGGTAATTACTTGCATTATTAAAAAGAAGGTTCTCCTTTGGAAAGTTCCCTTTATTAATGAAGTCACAGATCTAGTCTTTATCTATAAAAGTATTAATTTTTAGTCTAGACATATGATTTCATCAATATAAGGAGCTCTCAATGAGGACATTCTTTTAATCAGTGCTTTCAATCAATTATTCTTCAATTTAAAGTCTAAGAGCTTTCTAAGACAATGTCTCCAAATGTTTTAATTTCAAACACCTATCTGTAAAACTTTTGGACATACACTCCCAATATGTATGTATTTGCTTATTTATAAATTATTTACATGTACTAAAATACATCATGAAATGTGAATGAAAGTATAAATCAAATTTACCATAATATAACAAAGATGAAACATTCTATTCATTAGTAGTACAAGAAGCCTTTTTGCTCTTACAAAATGGTATTAATAATGCAATTTTTATAATTAAATACTTCATTACTTTGGTTTAATACTTTGAAATATGATTGAAGGTTTAGTTGCAAACTCAACAGACTTTTTTTGGGGGGAGAATGTTTGATTTTAATGTATGTCAAATCTTAAAAAGATAGTCCAGAAAGATGTATAGATCCAAATAGAAAAAATGCATTATTGGCATTATTGTCATGGTATTCATTTTTTCAATCCATACTCATATTTTCATCCTGTGTACCAAGTGTTATACGAAAACAGGACAAAATAAATTCTTGTTCTAAAGCAGCTAATAGCAATTGGGAAGCAAAACAAACAAACAAAACTAGTGTTATATAAATGTTCTTTTTATTGACCTAAACTAATAGTGACTTTTGTGGCCCATGCTCTTATTTGAGGGAAATTCCTTTCCATAGTAGAAGAAATATTTGTCTTTGGTGTAATGTGTTGTCAGCCTTTTACCTTTCATATTCAGCACAAGTAATTTTTATTTGATGTAGATCAGAATTACTAATAATCTTTCAGTTTAACCATGTCACCCTTTGCAAATTTTGTTTCTTCTAAGATTATTCTTAGGAAAATCATTGGCACTATACAGATGCTGACATCACATTGTCGCAATGAAATTATAGACAGGTCTAGAGATAATAAATAGCTGTCTTTGTCACTAAGGCTGCTGAATGGGGTGAATGTGTTTAAAAGCCAAGTTGTCCCCCAAACCAAATCAGGAATTGTACAAGATTAACTATGAGCTCAGTAATGTGAGGCTGATCAACTAGTGCTTGTAAATACCTTCAAGGTCAAATGTAAGAATTTATCAAAAGAGACACAGAAGTAAGGCCTTTTTTTTGTCTTTATATGAGAAGAAAATTCAAGTCTCAATTTACACTCAAATGAAGAGGCACTGTGGTCAAAAGAACGTTCTGCTAATATCTGCAAAAGATTCCCTATTGACTGCTACCCATACACATAAAAAGACACTTAACAATCCTAGGAGATAATCAGAAAGCAGATCTGTTTCAGAAGCTTACTACATTACTTAGGACCCAACTATCTATACTTTAATAAATTTTTAGTTGTACGAAAGTAATGTTATATAATTATTCACTAAAAGAATATTTACCACTATAGTTGGGGAATGAACAAAGCATCACCTTCTTTGATGGTGACCACTTCCCTAGCTTTTAAAATTATGCCTACTAATCAAGTACAACTAGATTTTCTTCATAATTAGCAGTTTAGTTATAAGAATTGAAGTCCTATGATAAAATATCTATTTATTTATAATTTTTGATTAAGATAACCATGTGAGGGATGTTACCCTAGTTCAACTCTTTTGTTGTTACTCTAACAATGACTTAGAAAGAAATCTAGATTCAATTAATGAAGAAATGAAAAGTGAAGATTCAAAGTCCATTGAAGTATCTTTTTTAAGGGTTTTTTTTTTTGCAAGGCAATGGGATTAAGTGACTTGCCCAAGGCCTCACAGCTAGGTAATTAAGTGTCTAAGGATGGATTTGAACTCAGGTACTCCTGACTCCAGGTCCCGTGCTCTATCCACTGCGCCACCTAGTGGCCCCCATTGAAGTATCTTGACAGGGGAAGCCACAGTGGAGGATAAAGTGGTAATAAGGTCAGTTTAACTGGGGATTCTCTATTAGGGATATTTCTTTGGTAAAGGAAATCTGAATATGTATCGACCTATTAAGGAAAACCTGGGAGTGAAGTGAGAGAAAAGGACAAAATACCACTCAGAACCTTTGGCAAAAAAATCCCAGAAAGGAGAGAAATGACAGCAGGCCCAGAGTGGAAGCCTTAGATGATTGGAAGTGACTGAGTCTTGATCAGTTAAATCTCAGTGAGACTAAAGACCACTAAATGCCTTGATTAGGTAACCCTAATAGGGGATGAATGACTTTGCTAATGCTCAGTTATATTTTAATGTGGATTGACACCATATAAATGAATGAGAGATGAAAAATAGGGAAGGAGAAATTATCTGATATGATGGAATACTTTGGTAATTGCTCAATGGGAAAACAAAAAAGCATCTTTAAAAAAGTTGGCCATGTGCTAGTACAGAAAAACTTCATAAATAAATGCAGAAAACCAGACATATTAGGCACAATTTTTAGTGATCACAGAGTAATAAAAAATACACTAAAGAATTTTTTTAAAAGTATTCAAATTTCTTTATAGACTAAATAATTTTGTCCTAAAGAACTGAATTAATGGACAAGTTATAGGGAAAAATCATTAATGACATCAATATAAAAGCACATAAAAACTTTTGGCATAAAGATGAAATGGGGGGGCTAGGTGGTGTAATAGATAGAGCACCAGCCCTGGAGTCAGGAGTACCTGGGTTCAAATCCAGTCTCAGACATTTAATAATTACCTAGCTATGTGGCCTTGGGCAAGCCACTTTAAACCCATTGCCTCGCAAAAACCTAAAAAAAAAAGATGAAATAGTAGTAAGGAGAAAACTTATTCCTATAAACATTTCTATTGATACAAGAAAGAACAGATAAATAAATTGAAAACTAACTGAAAAATTTAGAAAACAAGAAATAAATCTAATCACACAGAAAAAGAAATTCTGAAAATCTGAGAATTAATTTTTTAAAAAATTAAATTTTATATGAAATTAGAGTTATTTTTAAAAAATAATAAAATTATTATATGGTGTGCTAATCTGATTATAAAAGAGAGAAGAAAACCAAATTACCAGTATTAACCATGAAAAAGAAAAATTCACATCAAATGAAGAAAAAAAGGGAGTTATTAGAAACTATTTTGCTCAAATATATGATAAAATGATAGCTTGAATTAAATAGATGATTCTTTGCAACACTGTAAAGTTCTCATATGAGCAACTTAAAAAATAAAGAGTTAAATAATCTACATGGTTATTTTAAGAAGAAAAAAGAAATTGAACAAGTTATAAATGAACCCTCAAAGAAAAACAAAACAAAACTGGACCAAGATGATCTTGCAAATGAATTTTATTAAACTTTCAGCAAACAATTAAAAAATTATGACAAAATAAGGGATAATACCAAACTTATTCTATGATCTTAATTAGTATGTAACCTGCTTAAAGGTCACAAGGCATAAAGGTGAGGACATTAGGTTCTAAAGTCAAGAAGAATTGGGTTCAAATCCTTCCTCAAGATTGCCTATAAAATGAATCTGATGACTTATAAGGTTTTTTCCCAGCTCTAAATTTGATGTGATTCCAAAGAAAGAAAACTAAAGATCAATATTCCTAATGAATATTGATATAAAATATTGAATAAACTATTAGTAGAAACTATAGCTATGCATTAAAAAGCTTACACATGATAAAACTATATGAGGAATGCATGAATATTTTCATATTAGCAAAACTGTAAACAAAATAGATATAGTAATCACAAATAAAATCATGAACAAAATTCTAGGGGCACTATTCCAAACCTTAATTTACACTAACTGTCTAGATCTCCAGAGGATTTCTGGTAGTTCTTTCCTCCAGGTTCTAGGAGTAAACCTGAGAAATTAGTGGATTGTTTTCTATCACTTGCTCAGGAGCCCCTCACCCACAGATTATCAGTTGATATCAGAATTAACTAACTTCTATTTAAAATAATTTAGTAATGTATTATAGCAGGAATAGTTGATTCATATATCTACCTAAGCTCCCAAGTATATGCTCCTACAAAATATATTTAGAGTTTAGAAGAAAATGATATTAAGCTTAGAGCATGTCTGGCAAAGAGTTTCTGTAAGTTCTTTCGCTGGAAGCTCTTTTGTTCTCTTCCTACTGTCCTCTTGACATTTCCCTTAGGCATGGCATAGCTTGCTGAGGTTCTCCTTGAAGAGTCTTGAAGCTGTTTTTCCTTAATATGTATAGTCTGTCTTCAATTCCTCAGGTAGACACTAATGTGAGCTACTGTTGGTCTAGGGATACTTTTAGGATGCCCACACATATTTGCTCATACTTTTAGGATGCTCATCTGGGATTTTCAAAATTCACAAAGTCATATTTTATTCCATGTTGGAGGGGGTAGTGTAGAAAAGACATACATTAATATAACTACCATTTCATATAGTTCTAGAAATGACAGCCTTAGAAATAAGAAAAATCAGTTGAAGAAATAAACAAAGGCAAAGAAGAAATAAATCACAGCTTTTTTTGCAATAATATGCTGGTATATTTAGAAAATCATAGAGATTCAAATAAAAATTAATTAAAATAAAAAAGCAGAATATATAAAACAAATGCACCAAGCCATAAGCTTTTCTGTGCATTAACAATGAAATTTTATTCAAAATTACTATAATATATAAGAATTATAAAATGTTTGAGAGTTCACCTGCCTAGTCATATATTGGAGCTATATGAATATACCTTTACTGAAATAAAAATGTTGTTTAATAAGTGGAAAGACATTAATTTTCATAGTTTGGCCATGCCAATATGATTAAAAATGACTACATTACCATATTAATTTATAATAAACTACTAAAGATTTACTTTAGAGAGTTAGAAAAACAATAATATAATTTATTTGGAGAAACAAAAGTTTAAAAATCTTAAAATAAAAAAGTGGGAAAGAATAGAGCAAAGCAGTACTAGTTATCAAATTATACCACAATAGATGATGATGGTGATGATGATGATGAGGATGATGATGATTGTGGATACATAAAAGATAGAAAGATGGATATTGATATAGCATTTATAAGTTCTTATGATGTGCTGATTTTATGCAAAGCAATGAGGATACAAACATGCAGTCCTAACTCTCCAAGAGCTTACATTCTAATGGGGAACATAACACATGAAGGGGGAGCTAGAAAGAAAATCAAGGAAAACATTGGGAATTCATTATTTCTGAAAATCTAAATTCAGGAGATTGATGAGTAGGCTAGAAGTAAAGTCAATGTGTCTTGTCTACCTCTTGAAATTATTATCTGAGTCAAGGATTCCCAATCAAGAAATAACACCTTAGGGTAGAAATATCCAGGGTAAGAGGGCTTTTGTGGGATAAAGGAGTTGGAAAAGTCTGGAAAGCAAAGTATGAAACCAGGAATAATTATGAAATTTTAATCATGAAACTATTTGATTTTAATTAAAAAAAATAGAAAAGTTAATCAGTGGAAGAAATTGTTACACAAACAAATTCCAAGAGCAAATGAACATAGTAGCATAGTGCTAGATAAATCCAAATGCCCTAGCTTCAGGAGTAGGAACTCATTATTTGGAAGTTGGAAAGTAGTCCAATGGAAATTAGGTTTAGACTAACATCCCATAATCATGTCCAAATGGATATATTACCTTAATTTTAAAAATCAAATCATAGATTAAAGGAGTAGAGGAAGAATATACCTCCCACAAATGTAGATGTGGGAACATTTTTTTAATCATGTTGGGATCTAAAGAATCAAAGGAGATAAAATGAAGAATTTTGATTATATATGATGGAAGAGATTTTTCACTAAGAAAACCATTGCAGTTAAAATAATAAGGAAAACATTTGACAGGCAAAAAAATAAATTCTTATAAGCAAGTCTTTGATAAAGTCCCTTTGGAGTTTGATGTGTTTGACTCCAAACTCTGTATATGTCCAGTCCTCTTTGTCTATTTCAGATAAGAATATTGTTCATTCATTCCCACTTCATTCAGCCTTTCCTCCCAGTATAATCCTTTATCTCTCTATCTTATTTAGGAGACTAGATTACCCTATTTTTACCCAGGTTTGAAGTGCAAAGGCCACTCATAGATCTGATCCCTATATTGATTTTTCTTCTTTTTCCCCCTTTTCAAATTCTTAGGACAAAACCAATGCAGCTCTAATTTACTTTTTTAACTCTCTGAATACCATTTGAAAACATTAAGATACTGACAAATTCTAAATATATTTCTTCTCTCCCACTAAAATATTAGCACTGCATCATTCTTCAGTTCTTTCCAATTCCTCAAGTAAATTTACCTCCCTAGGTTTTTCTGGACTCTTGTAGTTATACTTTAAAGTTCCTACATAGATGTTTTTTATATAAGGGTTCTTAAATTTTCTTCTATTTTTAAATCTTTTTGATTTTTTCTAATATTTCTTGTTCTCTTGTGGAGTCATTGATTTTTTGTTTAGGTAATGCTAGTTTTCATTTCTAGTTGGTTTACTGAGTAATGCTTACCAATTTTTTTCTAAACTACTTATCCTCCTACCAATTCTTTCCTCCAGAATTTTTTTAATCTTTTGCTTCATTTATTCTAGTTATTTATGTAGTCATAACAGAAAATCAGAATTTTTCTTTGAGACTCAGCTGACAGTTGTCAAGGAATTTGTGCCAGGATCAAACTCCATGCCCTCTTGGGCTTTTAGTTCGAGTTGTTAGTTTCCTTTATCTTGCCCTGGGTGCCCTAGCTTCCTGGTCTATCCTCTGTCTAAAAGGGCTAGGATTCCCTAGATCTTTGAGGTTCATAATGCAGAATTTTCAGAATCTTCTCTGCTATCTCATGTCAGGATCTCAGGGATTTTAGAGCCCCTAGGTCTGAGTCACCCAAATGTCAGTGTTGTAGCACCACACTGACCACTGCCTATTGCAATTGTAGCTTTCTGGTGCTTCAAATTATTTTCTGATCACTTGATTATCTTGTGTCTTTCTCAAAGAAGTCCTTTACTCCTTTTGCCTTTAAGACCTAGAACCTTGCAGTACATGTGCTGTTCTTGCACTGTCTCTGAACTCCACTCAGAGATAACCTATTCTGACTGACTTTTTGGTTCATTACCTTTCCTATCAGGATTCTGGTTGATCTTTTGTGAATTCCTAATGTGTGAGAATTCAATAACTTCAGTTTCTTATTAGATTTATTTATATTATTTGGCCTAGTGCAGGGTTTTGGTGGAGTAGGTATGTGGCCTTCTGCCTCCAGAAGAAAACAGTTAAAACATTTAACTGGATTTATCATTTAGAATAAATATCATTTAGAAAGATTGTATCCTAAGCAGGTATAGCAAAGACAAATGTTAAACTAACAGTTTTCCCAAACCAAAGACTCCTCTCTTTTTCTACACAAGTGGAGAGACCTTGGGGGAGTGGGTTTGAAATTATGCTAAAACAGAGCACATACATAAAGAACATATGTGGCCAAGGATAACTTGCAGTTCCTGGCTACTGAAAACATTTTCTCACTTTATAGAATTCTCAAGAAGTTCCCTTTAAATATTGATATCTGTTGGAACACTGAGTATCAATGTGCTTAAAGTGTTCTGAAGCTGTCTCCTTGATCTATCTTCTTTGTTCACATTATGTCTACTGTTCTGCTGAAGACTCAAGGTCTTTCAATCTTTAAAAGTTCACAGAATTATTATCTGGGTAATTCATCTGGTTAATCCAAGTGTACTTGGTTGACTGACTATTTCTATTGGATTCACTGTTTGATATTATTCTGTTTGTTAATATGGTGAATGGGGAGAGGTATGGAGAGAGGAGACACTGTTTCTTCCCTCAAGACTGATTCTCCTTTAGCTTTTTGGACCTTAGCTCTTGAATTTAGCTTCTTCGCCTAGTCTTTAAACTAGCTTCCTAATTTTATAGGTAGTTAAAGATGTGACTTGCTCTTTTTGAACACATCTCTATATACTAACTGAAAGATAAGAGTTTTTAGCTAGTGCAAATGGATTGAGTGGGTCTGTATTTGTGTGTATGTATGTGTGTGTGTGTGTGTGTGTGTGTGTGTGTGTGTTTGTATAGGAAAGATATGAGCCTGTTTTTAAGCAATATGAAATGACAAGAAGACAGGGAGAGATAGAAGCTAAATGAGAAGGTAGGGAAAAGATAAAGTAGATTGGATCAGTATGCAAATGTAGAGGGGTTTACCTTAATAAGGAAGAACCATCTCTTTGTGTGAGACATTAACATGCATTTTACATGTTTCCTTTTGTTCTTTATTTGCATTCTTTAGTGATGTCTTAAAAATGATATCATTGGGTCAAGGGATAATTACAGTTTAATGAACATGTAGGCATAGTTTCAAATTGCTTTCTAGAACAGATAAAAACAATTTCACCAATAGTGAATATAGAGGTTTTTCCACATCTTATCCAATAACTGTTATTTTCCTTTTTCAAAATTATCTTCACCAAATTGGTGAGTATGAAGTAGAATTTCAGAATTGTTTAATTTACATTGCTCTAATTAATAGTGATTTCTAGCATTTTCCCATATTCCTGCTAATTCCTTGGATTTCTTCTTTTGAAAATTTCCCATGCCAAAAATAGTCACTATTCTTATATTTGAATGAATTCTTTATACAAATTGGGTATAAAATATTTCTCAGAAAAAAAATTTTCCCCCCTAGTAATCTGTTTTTCCTCTAATTTTGTATACCATTAATTAACTTGTGGAGGGAAGAAATCAGAGATGAGTGACTTTGCTCAGGTCCCATAGCTAATAAGTATTAGGTCAGAAATGAATTCAGGTCTTCTTGACTCCATAGTCAGTGCTCTATCCATTGTGCCACCTAGATGTCCCTACTATTTACTTTTTAAGCTGAATTTATTTTTTTTTATTAATTTTTATTTGATTTAATTGACATCAAGATGTCTAAGCCTTCTGTTATTAATTGGGGTAGAGATGAATGCTTCACCACTATACTTGGAAGTCTACTATGATATCAAATACAAGATGTGGAGGGGGTGGGGAAGGTGGGGAAGGTGGAGCATAGTAAATAGGAAATTATATTTTAAATCTTTATTGGATAGCTTAATAAAGTTTTAAAGATGATGAATTATGTTTTATTAAGAATGCAGTATTTTTTAAGTTTAAAGAAGAAATCCATTTGTATACTTTAATAGGTAAAGACTCATGAAGTTTGGGATTCAATGGGAATGAAGAACTCTGGATTTTAGTCTGGTTTTGTCACTAATTGTGTGATATTGAGCAAATTACTTAGTCTTTCTGGGATTGTTTGTATCTTAAAATTTCAAGGTTCCCTTTTAAATTTTTTTTCTAAATGCAAAATCCTATTGGTTCATGTTTCAGAGTTATATGTTACTGGGAACCTAGGGATAGAGATTAGTAAAAGGCT
This sequence comes from Macrotis lagotis, assembly GCF_037893015.1. Classification (NCBI taxonomy): domain Eukaryota; kingdom Metazoa; phylum Chordata; class Mammalia; order Peramelemorphia; family Peramelidae; genus Macrotis; species Macrotis lagotis. Next base: position 445,799,733 of record NC_133658.1, on the reverse strand, counting down.
CTAGTTTGGAAGGATGGGGCATGTACTTACACACTGCTTGCTTGGAGATTTTCATGCTTTCTTAAGTCATTTTTTATCTTCCTTTGGAAATCAGCATTCTCATCAAGTGAAGGAAGTGAGACATACCTTTATTTCAGTACTTTGCATCATTAAAGCAATTCAAGATCAATTTTGTCTTTTGTTCGATCATTTCAGCTGTATCCTATTCTTCCTGATCTTATTTTGGGGGATTTTCTTGGCAACAATACTGGAGTGCTTTGTTTTTTCCTTCCCCAACTCATTTTACAGATAAAGATAAGGTAAATAGGATTAAGAGACTTTCCTGGGGTTCCCAGAGCTACTGAGAGTCTGAAACTGGATTCCAACTCATGAAGATAAGTCTTCCTGATTCTATCCACTGCATTCCCTAGCATATCTCCTTTAAAAATTTTCCCAACTTTCTCTTTCTCTTGACTCCTTCTTCACAAGTTTTATTTGTATTATAATAAAGAGACTGACCAGTGAAGGCATAGTCCTTTGAGTATATTCTAATTTGACCTTTCTGATAATGAATATGTCCAATATTCTCTGTCCTTCCAATACAATTCATGAAGATTGATGAACTTAATTCTGTCCATGAGTGAATAAGAGGCTAATGATGAAGTTTTCTGGATCTCTTATGAGGCAAAGATTGATGATTCAGGAAATCAGCTTCATATTGAAGTTTGAATTCAAAATAGCAAATATTTCCCTCCCGTGGCCCTTTCAAAGTTTTCCTTTATAGCAGCAAGAAGGGAAAGAACTTCTGTGGGTCACCAGATAGGAGGAGGAGAAAATAGTTATGCTACTCAGTTACACACTTCCCATGTGACTGTGCTCTCAAAACACTTCTGTTTCTTTTGTATTTATCTTTTCTTGATCTTAGAATATTTAGAAAGGGGAGTGCCCAGGCCACAGGTGAGAAGAGAAGATCTGCACAGTCATTAGACTTCCAGCTGGCAACTAGTCTGATGAGGAGCCACCTCAAGAGCCTAGTGACTTGCTTGGCCAAACCTTGCTGTGGACTGACCTGCCTGACAAAATACCAACTCCACTGAGTAAAGAAGCAGCTTACCATTCTTCAATGTAGCATCCTGAACTTTGGAAGAGACTGCTTAAAGGTAGAAAAAGAGCCCTAGGGTCAAGAATCATTACATCCATCTCAAGTCCCATGTGTTCTCTATGTGCCTGATAATTTTCATCCAGTAGATATGAAACACTCTTCTAAGGAGTAAAGAGAGAGCTCTCCCACTTATCAATTTTGGGGGATTATTTTCATTTCTTCTATCCCTGATATATCCTCTCAGTAAGTATCCCTTTGTAAAAGTTTATTGATATCAATTGTTGAATCAACACTGAGTAAAGGGAGCTTATCAGATAAGTTACAATATCAGAAATGCCAGAGCTACCACTAGAATTTTGAGGGGACAAAACTGTCATTTCCCTTTGAAAACCTAATCTGCCAGTCTAATGAAGGATAGGAGAGTGAGTCTATGCTATACTATTTAATTGTAAAGGAAGAACTAAATTAAAGAAGGAAATGGAGAGAAATGCTTAGAAATTTTAGTGGATAACTCCCTTACTGATTCCTGGGTAATATTAAAATCCTTTATCACCAAGTTCTTTTTTCAATCAATCAAATCAATAAATAAACATTGCCCAGTATTGTGCTGAATGCTAGATATAAAAACAAATGAAACAATACCCCCCAAAGAGTTTATCTTCAGTTGTGACAAACGACATGTTCATACATTAAGCATATGCAGAATAATTAATCAGAAATTTGGGGGTGAGAACTAGTAGCTACAAAAAGGAATCTGTAAACCTCATGTTAGAATTAGAACTTGAGCTGAATGTTGAAGACTATTTAATGGTGGAATATCAATCAGCTCCATATTTACTAAAAGGAAAATGTTTTGAGGTTTTCATTATCTGAGTTATTAGAAGGACCAATATGCTTTTAGTTTTTTAGTTGCAAGAATGTTTTCTACATAAATTGAATCAATGAAATAATACCAGTATCCTGTTCATTCTGCAACATATTTATTTTTAGCGTTTTTACAATAACTCAAAAACCAAGACATAGAGGGGGTTGAGATCTATGTTGCTAGAGAGAGAGAGAGAGAGAGAGAGACAGAGAGACAGAGAGACAGAGACAGAGAGAGACAACATTACTAAGATTGATAAAGCACTTGAAAGTTTGTAAAGCACTTTTCATGTATTATTTCTTTTGATCCTCTCAACAATTCTGTGAGATAGATGTTATTCCATTTTATATAGGAAGAAACAGAATATTCACATAAACTAAATCATAGATACTGACTGTAGAATGCTAACCTTTGATGACTAGATGTGTCATTTAGTAATTAGTGAAACTATTAGCATTGATTTCTTCATATTTAAAATGTAGTTGTTGAATAGTTTCAGTCATTTCTTACTTTTTGGAACCCACTAGAGTGGTTTTGTCATTTCCTCCTCCAATTCATTTTACAGATGAGGTAACTGAGACAAACAGGGTTAAATGACTTTCCCAGAGTAACACAGCTAGTTCATATTTGAGACCAGATTTGAACTCAGAATGATGAATCTCCCTATATAAAATGAAAGGGTTAAATAAGGACATCTCTAAGGAAGGGGATTGAAATGATAGGGTTGAATTAGAATGCTTCTAAGAACTGGATCTATGAGCCTATGTTTCTATGATCTATGATCCAATCAAAGTTAGTATAACAACTACTATGCCTAGGTAATGTTTCTTTTGAATTATTTAGGACTTGAATTGGATATTAAACTTATTGGGAGAGATTTCCAGGATCTTATACAATATATTCCCTCCTTTAGAGGGATGAACAGAGAGTTGAGAAATGTACTCTCACTATATTGAGAGAGAGAGGGAAAGAAGATACTTTGTTCAGGACTGAAATATTGCATTTATCTGGTGACTTGTGTAGCCATCCTGTTCTACCTAAGTTCAATCTATGAGACAGAAAAAGTAGACAAGTCTGACCCCGAGGCTTTGGGGTGGCTGCATTTCAAACCAGAAACAAGAAAGGTTTTCATGAGAATCTTCATGTGTTTTCTCATTTCTTCCTTTTAGAATATTGGAATTTAATTTTCCAGAAATCATTTCAAAACCTATCATTCTCATTTTAATCAAAGAGATCTTTTTTTAAAAAAGATTTTATTTTGAGTTTTACAATTTTTCCCCTAATCTTACCCCCCCCACACACACACACAGAAGGCAATTTGACAGTCTTTACATTGTTTCCATGGTATACATTGATCCAAATTGAATGCGATGAGAAACAAATCATATCCTTAAGGAAGAAACATAAAGTATAAGAGATAGCAAAATCAGACAATAAGATATCAGTTTTTTCCCTAAATTAAAGTTAATAGTCCTTGGTCTTTGTTCAAACTCTACAATTCTGTCTCTAGATACAGATGGTATTGCAGACAGCCCCAAATTGTCCCTGATTGTTGCACTGATGGAATGAGTGAGTCCATCAAGGTTGATCATCGCCCCCATGTTGCTGTTAGGGTGTACAGTGTTTTTCTGGTTCTGCTTATCTCACTTAGCATCAATTCATGCAAATCCTTTCAGGCTTCCCTGAATTCCCATCCCTCCTGATTTCTAATAGAACAATAGTGTTCCATGATATACGTATACCACAGTTTGCTAAGTCATTCCCCAATTGAAGGACATTTGCTTGATTTTCAATTTGTCACGAGAAACAGGGCTGCTATGAATATTTTTGTACAAGTGATGTTTTTACCCTTTTTCATCATCTCTTCAGGGTATAGACCCAATAGTGGTATTGCTAGATCAAAGGATATGCTCATTTTTGTTGCCCTTTGGGCGTACTTCCAAATTTCCTCTCCAGAAAGGTTGGATGAGTTCACAGCTCCATCAACAATGTAATAGTGTCCCAGATCTCCCAGAACCCTTCCAGCAATGATCATTATCCTTTCTGATCATATTGGCCAGTCTGAGAGGTGTGGGCTGGTACCTCAGAGAAGCTTTAATTTGCATTTCTCTAATAAGTAATGATTTAGAGCAATTTTTCAAATGACTATGGATTGCTTTGATCTCCTCATCTATAAATTGCCTTAATCAAAGAGATCTTTTTTCTCTTTTAGTTGGTCAAAGAAGTTTCTAGGTCCAGTATGTTGCTGGTTTTTCTTTTTTGTTTTCTTTTTTGTTTCATATCACCAGCCAGCCTCCAAAATCTTCTCAAGTAAGAATTGTGCAAATTAGGGATGATATACTCATTTACTTGAATTTTAAATAAATCACACCTTGGGCACATATTAAAGCAAATTTAAATTGATACAAGCAGTATTTGTAAGAAGAAATAACCCAGTTAGTTAGTCCAACCTGCTTTCACTAAGTCCAACCTGTAAGCAGGAACTTTGGTGTAAGAGTTCCTGCAGGTTCCATTCTTTAAATATTATGATAGGACCCATGCCTACGAAGATCCTTGCTATCAATCTCTGTTCATTTTATTTCACAATTATCTATTCCTTATCTCAATGAGAAGCAATGCTGTTAACTCCCTTTTAATTGTGTTTGAACTGTGTGAGCTACAGAACATCAATACCACACTCCCTCTTTCCTCACCAAATGCAAGGTTTTTCAGTCTATCCCTCCCAGATGTCAGTAGACATCAGAGTTACTGAAAAGCAGCACTTCATGCTTTACATGAATATTCATCTGACCTTAGAAACTTGTCACTGGGGACAAAGCAAACAATCCCCAGTTACAACTAACGAAAAGGTGCTTTAAAGTGGATGGACCAGCTTATGTGGTCATAATAGGCAGCTAGTGCCTACGTGTCTTCCAGCCTCACAGAGAACTTCCTCTTTCTCTGCTTTTTTTCTCCTTTCTACTTCTTTTCTCATACTGAACTTCTAATTAAATTTAACAGTTTCAAGAGTTTAAACTGTATACCTTTTAATTGTGCCCTACTTTGTATTGGTGGATGCACAAGTCTGAAAATGGATATTACAGCATTTTATGATATAATATCACCCTAATTGGTGCTTCATAGGCCGTGGCTGAATTCTTTTCAATTAAGCTCTAAAATACAGTAACTGTTTCTCTCTGCAAATGCTGGAAAGCCATTCATAAGAGAGGACTGGTATTGCACAATTCCAAAGTACCTTAATGTGTCAAAAATGTTTTGTGAAGAAAGCAACACTGTAAATGCAATCACCTACATTGGTGTTCCCATTGTTAACTGGTAGTGAAAGTATTGCTAATTGTCCTGCATTTTAGCTGGGTTTTTAAAGCATTATGTAGTAAGTACACCGAAGGGTCAATTTGTGAAGTGAAATACTTAGCATGCAAAGCGTAATACAAGATGCTGTGTAATACTTGACCTCTCAGCATAATAAATGTAGCAGGGAAATGCTGTGCATTCAGTATTGACTGAATAGAGCCTTCGCAGTGGAACAAAACCAGAAAATGTTCTCTTCATTCCTTTTTTTTTTCTACTAAGCGAAAATTATTCTTTATAATGGCCATTGCAGCAATTAGCTGGCATTTGGTAGAATAAATGTGCAGAAATAGCAATTTCTTATTTTAAATGAGATTTTGTATGGAGCCTGCAAATTACTTGAGGTATATGAATAATTGTGCCTTCACTTTATCATACAGAATAGGGTGTGGGTGAGTATAAAGATTTCCTATTTGCAGTTAAATGTTTAGACATTTTATTATTTTAATTTCACTCACAGTCTGCCTAGATTGACCCTGCTTTTCCATTGATCATTTCATGTGTGCCGGGAAGCAAGTGTGTAGATGATGGGAGACTTCCAATTAGGGCACTCTGTTTTTTATGAATGTGCCATGTAATCAGGTTTCCTCTGGATATTACTACAGTGTTTAGAGTTTAGGCTTCAAAATCATTACAATTCAACAATTGGCATGGGGTTATCAATATTCGCTTTAAGAAAATACAATTGGAAAACTAATTAGGTTTTTAATCTAAAGTTTTTAGTCTTATCAGAATGTACCTTGATACCTTCCTAGTTTATTTCACTAGTCTGCAAATACTTCATTTGATGACATCAGTATCTTTGTGGATAATTATGAAATTTGTAAAGTGATTTTCAAGTTTAGAACATGAAATGGACATGCTTAGTCACTGAAAATTTAGATAGCAAATGAGAACTGGAAGTAAAAGCCAGCACAGTGAATTAAGAAATATAAATATTTTCAGTAAGAAAGACTTACTGTTTTGGCCAAACTAAGAGAAGCATTTGTTGTGTACATTGCTTATTTTGTTCTTGTAAGTCACAGTATAGGGGAAAAAAACCCATACATACAATAAAAGAAATATTACTCTGACATGGAGAAACCTAAGACTTGTCTTTCTGCTTCTCATAAAATAAAAAATAATAATTTCATAGAAAAAAATGCTTGTCTTCATTTGACCAGGGCATTAAACATTCCTGGATCTTCTTTTTTTTAATTGATATCATTTGTATTTATTAATTCTTTGGAATTTTTGAGAATTTCTTTTCCTTTCTTTAGGAAATAATTTGATTTAAGAATGATTCTCATCTTTTGAAATACTGAGTACATTTTTCTTTTGGTACTTTAGCAAGGTGATACACATGATTCCTAATTTTCCCTAAGATCTGAAAGTATATCATAATAAATTATCTTTCCCCAAATGAATTTTTTCTTATATTACATGATTATTTGATATATTGTAAGGTGGATAAAGACACCATATTAATCATGGCAAAGATGACCTATTCCATCAAGAAAAAAGTCTTGATGCTTTAAACTGGGGAAACCCTAGCATGATTATGACCAAATTAACTCAAGTTAGGAGCTGTTTTCACCTAACCAATTCCTCCCTCTTCTCCCTTCAGCCCAACCCAATACCTGAAAAAACTGGCATTGTATATTATATAGATAAAACACATATTTAGCATGTCCTGTGTGTTAGGATGGGCAACTAGGTGGCACAATGGACCACCCTACCAGATGCATATATAAAGCATTTTGTAAAATTTGAAGTATTATATAAATGCAAATAAATAAGGTTATACTATAGACAGGATAAGATTTTGAAACACTGCTTCATGGTCCTTAGCTAATGATCTTACCACAGATATATCTAAAAAGTTGTTTCACTACTTGTTTGTATCAGGGTGCAAAGTTCTTCTTCATCAGCATTCATAATCTTTTTGTTCTGTATAAAGTTCAATTCAACTTAATACATTTTTATTGAGTGTTTATTGTATGCAAAACAATGTTCTGGGCAATATATTAACAAGGGAATAAAGTAATCATGACTTTAATTTCTTTTCTTGTTCCCCTCCCTCCTATTCTTCCTTCCTCTCTCCTTCTTTCTTTCTTTCTTTTTCCCTTCCTTCTTTCCTTTCTGTCTTTCTGTTTGCAGGCCTACCTTTCTCTTCCTCTTCCTTCTCTCCTTTTTCTCCATTCTCCCCTCCCCAGTATATATACATTTGTATGTAGAAACCAACTTTATTGTTTTCCTGAAACCAAATTTAAGGAATAATTTATCCCATAAGTATTTTGGGTATCCTAGAGGACAATATATGAAACTACAATTTTAGAAGATAGTAATGATGATTAAAAGGACAATTTTTAAATAAATTCCTATGAAAGCATTTAAAATCATAATAATCAGGTAATTTACTTTTGAATGATCTAACAATAGGGGATTAGAAGTTAGGAAAACAAGATAAAAAGGCAATTAATATACTCTTGTGATTACCTCTTTCAAATCAAAGTTTTTATTAAGAAAGATAACTTGATAACTTACATAATGTTAGCATGAAAACCTTACAATGGAAGAGAGAAAGTGTTCTCACCCTTCCTCCTAATACTCCACCTCTACTATTTTTTTCCTACAATTTTTAACACCTACTTATAGGAAACTGTTGAATCAGGAGTATCTATTTAACAAACCCGCAACTCAAATTACACAGATAGGAGTTTATAACTTGATCTGTGGCTAAATAGCAGATGCAGAATGTAGAATACACTCTCATTCCATGTAAACCTTTGGAAGAAGGTTTACTGTGGTCTCATATAAACTTCTCTCATGACAGTAAGTGCATCAGATTTAGTGCATCATGAAAATTTCTCAGTAATATGAAATTTTTATCTTCAATTGACTTATATAACATGGAGATGTATATCCTTTCCCTGATTTCTACTTTACAGCAGTGAAAAGTACATCAGTAGAATTTGGGAAGCATTTTAATGGAAAAGTTTCTACATTATAGAAAGGTGAAGTAGATGTATTTATATTAACATGGGCTTTTTCTAGCAACAATATTATTCAAAGGTTGGGCTTTTTTAAAAAGTATATTCTTTTTTAATGAAGCAGTTTACTGTAGTGGAAAGGTAATTAGATTTGCAATTATGTAATAATAGGATTTAGAACTGCAAATGACCCTAGATTTGATCTAGGCCAACATTGTCATTTTACAGAAGAGAAAACTAAATCCCAGAAAGGTTAAGTGATTTGTCTAAAGTCATTATAAGTAGTAAGTATAAAAGTTAGCATTTGAATTCAGATCCTCCACAGGGTCAGAAGACTAAAATGTGAACTCTGTTTCTGCCTCTTACTGAACATGAGAACTTGAGCAAGCTACAATCATGATAAAATAATCTCAGTTCCTACTTTGATTGCTAAGTAAATAAGTAATTAAGATTGTTACAGTACTGTATAAATGTCAAGACAATATAAAAGTGTGAATTGTCATTTTTTAATATTAAAACAGATGTATGAAATTATATATGGAATGAGTATAACAAGATGTGACATCTCTGGAAGTTATTTGAAAACAGATAAGACTGCAAAAAAGCAGGTACTAAAAAACATTTCTAAATTCAATTTTACCTATATACATCATGAAGAAAGTATGCAACCAGGCATCATTCTAAGTAGAAATCATAGCTACACTTACTCCTACCTTTGTCTTTTCCATTACTGCCTTAATTATCAGAATAAAATAAAATAACGGCACAATTCATCCTCAAAGAGCCAAAAATGGTTAACTACAGTGAATGAGGCAAAAAAGCTTACATACCTCTTATATAACACATCTTAATGCAAGTTCCTATAGAAAGGGTACAGTACAAGTAAGAGGCTTTTCCTGTTCAGTGATTTGGAATTAAACATGCTAATTTGAGGTCTTTTTCAAGTATTTTTATTTAACTACTTTGATCTTTAATTCCTTTATATTGCATCATTTAATGTAATGTTATTTCTATATGAAACATGTTATGCTTATTAACCAATGTGCAAAAATCTAAAGTACAGATTTTATGTAATGGGCTAATTATAGGACTTTAAAGCCACCTACTGAGTTTTGCTAAGCTTAACAACAGGTTCACTGAACTGGATAAATTTATTCAAACTTGTGGAAATGAACCCCATTCTATGTACAACCGTACTGGGAAAACACACAAATTATACCTCAATACCAGTTTAATGGGTCAAACAGTGAACCTGAATACTGAACTTATCTACATCTTGAAATAGTAGGGAAGTAAGAGGGCCTGTGGTAAGAAGGGGAAGTGCCCATTCAGGGGAGTTTCTCTATGTTTGTAAATAAGGGCAAAAATAATAATAAATAGGCAATAAGGAGAAAGCTTTATTTACTTAGGAAATAGAGGTGATCTGCCAACTTTTCATAACTAAATACAAGTGATGGCAAACAGATTTCAATTATATTCCTTCTTCTTTCCTGTTGAGAATAAGTCTCTTTTCTCATATCAAGTTGAAGTGAGGAGGGAGGGTGGGGAAAGTGCCATAGAATGTTGAGACCTGTATAAATATATAGTTGAATCAATAGGTTTCCAAATAAGCCTTTTGTTTGAATTACTGCTTGATAATAGTAAGGAATATATGTTCGTCTTATATTATTCTGAAGCTCTCAAAGGACATCATGCTTAAGTGAACTTGTTGAAAGTTATAATGGATCAGTTGAAAGAAAAGAACCTGCCCTCTAGGAATACCTCTATCAATGGAATTGATAAATTCTAGTAATTATGACTTTTTTTATTCCTTGACAAATTCACAATAATTGATCTCTTTTGTCATGCATGGTTAAAAATGTCATTGTAGGGGGTGACTAGGTGGTGCAGTGGATAGAACACCGGCCCTGGAGTCAAGGAGTACCTGAGTTCAAATCTGGTCTCAGACACTTAATAATTACTTAGCTGTGTGGCCTTGGGCAAGCCACTTAAACCCATTGGCTTGCAAAAACCTAAAAAAAATGTCATTGTAGAATCTTTAAGCTTCTTATTCTCAGAATATTTGACATTAACTATCCACAATATATCTAGCGACTGACACTGAAGTATTTATGTTCATCTCTTTGGGGCAATGTTAACACAAGGAACAATACTGAAATGAAACTGAGGGTGAGCTTCACAATCTTCACAGTAAAGTGACTTAAATAATAATAATGACTGTAAGATTTCTCTAGGAATCAAGGCATGATATAAGTCAATCTTACCAAAACTCTCAGACCAAGGAATAAAAATTTAAATATGAAATACCAAAATTTAACACATGATTGAAACAAACTAAATGGTGTACTATTGAAAACATTTGAGATAATTAATCAATGCTGTGTTTGTACATATCATTAAATATATTATATTCAATTTAGATTTGATTTCTATACTCCTTTTATAAAAAGTTAAAAGAAAATACATTTGAATTCATGCTGATACTGAAAACATGCTACTAGCTCCTACTTTCTTAGATTTCAAATCGTTTCCATTAACAAACAGCTATTTGCCCTCTAATAAAATATGTCATTATGCTTTATTCACATTTCACAAAAGAATCACTGAAAAATCGCCCCAATGATGGCCAATAATTATACATTTTGCTCCTGTGCTAGCAATGAAGAAATCTGTTCATTGGAGAAAGCAGGTGCTGGGGCATCGTGCTAATAGTCAATGTGTGCCACAGTAATTAGCCATTGCGATTGCTAAAATTAACAATTAGCTAACATGCAATTCTCTTTTTGCAGGCTGCAGTTTACTTTGTATAATCCTTGCATGTTCTTAGTAATTATTCTGACAGCTTATTATTTTTATTTTTTCTGGTTTGAACACAGCTTTAACATTTGAATTGGACTATCCAAATGTTCAACAGGCAGGAGAGTAAAACAACTGCTTGACTAGGCATTTTTCTGAGAAGCACATTTAGTTTGATTTCTCAACTTTGTATTGTTCAATACTATATGATTCCTTCATAGCCTGAGAACTGCCATTGTCTTCTGTCACCATCTTTTCTCTATATCTGCAATTGCACATGAAAGCATTCTGAAGCATTTCCTATCATCCTACCAACAACTGAGGCTCTGAATATTCTGAAAATCATCTTCATGGATATTCTCTATGTTATCTACATGAAGAATCACAGTGCATTTAGGGAAAGCACTATATTTTTCCTTCCACAGTTTTTAACGTTAAGACCATATGATACTATCAGCAATGCATGGGTAGTTCCTTTCTACAATTTCCCCTCCCCCCAGAAATAATTAAAAGAATTTAGCCTCTTGTGTGGATTGTTTGTCATGGAGCAGTGTATATTATGAGTGTCTATATGTGTACATGTGTATGCATGTATGTGTGTGTGCATGTTTTCAAACTGGAGTAGTACTGTTATGTTGTATTGTTGTTGTTGTTGTTTTTGTTATGGCCATTGTGCTTCTTCCATGGGGGAGGAGATTAGGAAACAATTTGTTTCTTGGTTGAGGTGAATAAACACAAAATACCCCAAGCAAACAATTGAGATAAATTATGACAATAAAATTATCAAGGCACTATGACAAAACCAATAAAAATACATATTTCATTAGACTAGGAGAATTATGCCTTTCCCTAGTTGGGAAATTATTACATGTTTGGATTCAGGAAAATGGATCATTAAGAGGCAGGAAGGTAAATTTCCTGGTTTCTATGTACAATAGATTTCTGTGGGTCTTCCAGTACTAATGACCTTAACTGACACAAAACCTGTATGGACTAAGCTTTGTCTTTCTCACTCTCCTGGTTTTAAGAGGTAATTTATTCTCTGTGGTACCTATGAGAGTGCTAGATTTGTCCTCTGTAAAAACTATCATCATGTGTACCTGGTTTATTATAATGTTAGGTTATATCAAACTGTGTTTAATGTTTGAATGAGTCATGGGACTTGCTGTCCACTGAAACTACCCCCAAGAAATATCAACCATTAAGGCCTTTAATTCTTAAATGCAACAAGCACTAAAGTGAAAAGCTCTGGATTCCTGAGGAGATGTGTAGTTTCTTTCTATTTCATGTGGAATGGTGTGCTCACAGGGTTATGACTGACTTCACAGAAACACCTTCAAAACTGGTAGGAAGATCCTGGAAAACCTGGACTCTGGAAATGGGTGATTGCTGCTAAAAACTGTGTAGGTCCTACTTTTTAAGGAGAAGCAGGTAAGATTGGGTCACACCTGAAAGATAATAGTTGATAGGGACATGCTAAAGTTGTTTTATTTGGGGGGCAAGAAAGGAGAACACAGAGTATGCTAGGCAGACAGGAGAAAAAATTTAAAAACTGAAATACCATAATTTAGGGAATCATACAGACTCTGAAATGAAGTATTGTTTGGGGGATGGTCATGAAGAGGAGGGATTGAATTTGAATTATTTACTGTCAGATAAAAGTAGACTCAAATTATTGTAGCAATTATTATTATTAATAAAATTTAAAGTATAAAATTGAATTATGGGGTGATTAATTATATTGAAAGAATAGTTTGTTTTACAGAATTAAGTTTCTTAAGTGGTAAACTACCTGATACTTTTAAAATATGATTCAATTTTCCAACATTTGATTTAAATATAGCTTTTCTGGAATTTATTTTGTATGGACACAGACCAAAATGAGAGAAATGTGAGACTGAGAGAACATTGAGGTATATAAAATTCTAAATTTTGACTTTAAAAATTATTAGGATTTTCTTAAAAAAATCTAGCAACTCAAAGCTCAGGAAGTAAGGTACGTAGACAGAAGAAAGGGGCAGTTTGGGATCCCAAGGGGATCATTAAGTTCACACCCAAGTTCACAGATGGTTTTAGTGCTTGAGGAAATTTAAGATAATGACTTTAATCTGGGCAACAGATAATGGCACAGATTCAGGTGAGGTTAAGTTAAAAAAAGAATCTGAGTGAACACATTCCAGTTTGGAAGAAATTCTTGAGAGGATTACAATCTTTCAGAAAAAAACAAAACAGGTTTTTCATTTTCTCTCTCACTTCAACATTTACATAGTAATCTTTATTCTTAAAACCATTTTGTGATTTAAAAAAATGTTCCTTCCCAATGTGTCAGGTCATTGATCATTATTGTCCCTGTTTTATAAATGAAGAATCCAAAGCATTGACTGAGTGAACAAACAGTTGGTTTGGGGTAAGAGATTCAGTTCTGCCAATAAGAACCAGTATTTGGAATTCAAACCAAAAAGCAGAACATCACCCTGGTTCCTGTATATATGGAAGATTCTAGGCTCATAGGTTCATAAAGAATCAAGAGAATGCCATTTTATCTTATTTTTATTATTTATTTTTTAGGATTTTGCAAGACAAATGGGGTTAAGTGGCTTGCCCAAGGCCTCACAGCTAGGTAATTACTAGGACGGAGGCTAGATTTGAACTCAAATATTCCTGACTGCAGGGCTGGTGCTCTATCCACTGTGCCACCTAGCCACCCCATTTTATTAAAGTGGTGTCAGGTGAGGAAAGGTGAACTACAAAAAGTTAATTTGAAAAGAAAATATATGGAATATAGATGTAAGGTAGACCTCTGTTTTTGAAGGCAGGTAAATTTAAATAGAAATATGCTTATTCTAGCAGAAGCACTCAAAAGACCAGCTTTAAAATGAAGTGTGAAGTAGATGTTTCTTTTTAAGACCATAATCAGAAAGCACTTTATAAAGAATTGAAAATAATTTACAAGTGAACACCAAGTCAGAACACCAATCCCTGTTCTATCTCTATTCTCTTCTTTAGAGCTACATCATTCCATCTTCCAAGTTGCATATAAAGATTTATATGTTTAAGATTTTTCAAAGATAGGATTCTGGATGGATCTAATTTCAGATGAATAATAAGTGGAACAGTGCATGTGATCGATTAGAAAGCAGTTATGAAGAATGGGTGCAGAGTCAGGAGATGAGGGGAAGTATTACCAAAAAAAAAAAAAAATGAAAATCAACCTGACATTTTCTCTGTGGCATTAAGCTCATGCTCTAAATCTATACTGTAATAATAATAATAATAATTCATATTACTAACAACTCAGGGAATTAATACAAGTATTTTTATTCTTTTAAAATTCTAATTAATTAATTTGCAGATGAAGAAACTGAGTTTTATAGAGGCTAAATCATTTACTTATAGCCATAGACTTAAGCCCTCCAAATCCAAATCTAGGGCTCTTCCCACTGTATCATGGTGCTTCTCATATAATAGGATGTAGCTCAATTTCTGAGTTCTCCAGAAACTCCCTCTTATTTGGATTCATTATCACAGAATATCCCAGGAACCTATTGACTTTGAAGAGAGTCAGGTCTCTAGCCAAAAGATTCTTTTTGGTTTCTACATCAGCTCAGTGACCATTTATTCTTACTACATTATCCCCATTTCCATGGTCTTTGCCTTTTCAGAAAACTGGAATCAACAAGAAGTGAAGCTAAAAATGCAAGCTAACTCCCTCAGAGATGTTGACATATCCAGAGTCTGAAGTAGATCTACCATTCCTCTATTCCTTGTCAGCTTTAAAGATAGTTTCTATTGCAGCAAGACTTTGGACTTGACCAAAAGACTCTACCTTACCTTTTGGTCTTAGACCTACTAGAGCCTTAGCCCCTGACTTTTTTGAATGAATATGATTAACTTATTCTGTGACATAAATTTATAAATAATGTTGGCCATAAAGAGCTATACAAATGAAAATGAGGTCAGCATTGCATGATTTGTTTCCAATGTAAATAAGATATACTCTTTAACATCAGGCAGAGAGAAAAAATTTGAATTTTAAAAACAAAAACTCAATATAGTCTTAGTTTCTTTCTCTTCTTTCATTCTTTCTATTCATCTCACCCAGACTAACCTCTTTTCTCAAAACTCTTCCCATTCAAATCCATTTATTAACAATTGCTAAAGTGATATTCTTCAAACACAAATTTGGCCATATGTAAAAGCTCCAAAAGCATCTCTTTGACATTTAAAACCCTTCTGGTGGCACAGTGGTTAGGTTTCTGGATGACTGAGAAAGTCACTCAAATGTTCTTTGTCTTAGTTTCCTCTACTGTAAAAAGGAGACAATAACAGTACCTACCTCACAAAGTTGTAGTGAGTATCAATGAAATAATAATTGCAAAACACTTAGCAGTGTGCCTGGCACATATGTATTCAATAGAAGGAACTTGAGAAATATTTGCTCTTTTCTGTTCTCTTCTCTAATTCCAGATGATGTTTTCAAATTCATAATAAATTCTCCCCTTGAACATTCTATAGTCTGCCCATAAGATATTCTCCTCACTATGCTTTTATGTAGACTTCTATCATGTCTAGAAAGTACTCATTCAATTTTCATTTCATTATAGAATTTCTTCTTTCCCTTAGGACTCAAAACAAATGTCACTTCTGACACCTTTATTGATCTCCCTAGCTATTAATGCCTCCTTCCCCAGTAGGCACTTTGTAGGATCATAGATTTTGAGTAGGAAAGAATCTTAGAAGTTATGGGAGTTAGATAATATAATCATTTCTTTTATATAGGAAACTGAGATCCAGTGAGGTTAAGTGATTTGCTGAGGATCACATAGCTAGTGTCTAAGTTCAACCTTCTATCCACTTTCCATGATGTCTCTCTTAAAAAATACAGAAGTACTTGCTGATTGATTGAATGTATGTGCACATGTGTGTGTGTGTGTGTGTGTGTGTATACACATATATCTATATGGTACCAAGTGTTAATATTTATGTCAATGGAACATCTATTGTCTTTTTCAAGTAGCACTCATTGAAAAGACCTGAAGGCCTGACAAACTATAACTACAATGGGTTCTTCTCAAACTGATGACCTTATTGATCATCTAGCCCACTGTCCTTGTACCTCATAATTGTCCACCAGGCTATCAAAATAGCAAGATTGTCCCCATTTCATTTTAGGACCCTGAATCACCACTGCTATAGTCTCAGAGCTACCTTCTACTGCCACTATAGCACCTTTTAAAAATATTATTATTTTACTAATCTCCCTTTCACCTTTTTCTAGTATTTCAGGGTTTGTGGACATTGGCTATGTCATCAAGAACTAAACTCACTACAGGAGAAGCTGCTTCTTCAATTGGGACTACTATACCTTGTGTGAATTATATTCTATTGTTCCTTGCCCTGCCTCCAAGTACACTCCTTTCTTTCCACTCAACTGAATATATCTCCAACAAGAATTTCAACTTATGGTCCTGAGTATACCATTTTTCAATCTGAGCAGAATATGATTTACACCAAATTCCTATTTCTTTCATGACTTCTTTAAAACATTAGGTGATTGAAGTGTTTTATGAAGATGTTCTAACAATTTCATATGCATCAATTTAAAAATCTTATGATTGTTTCTACACTGGTACATCAGCTGATAAAGACTCATTCATGATACACAAGGTTATAAACTGAATTTATGAACTATTATTAAAATTTATATATGCTGACTAACTTATGATCTTAATGAGGAGAAATAGCTAAAGCATAAAATATGGAAGGTTTATAAAAGGATCTCAGACAATAGTAGAGCAATTTAGAAGTACTTAGCCCTACTGCTGTGTTATGAGCAGTGAGCTAGCTTCTATCAGTTAAAAGGAAAGCTTTTCATAGTAAGAGTAATTTCTCTATTTTCTTAACTGAAATAACTTGCTATAATCCTCTTTTCAAAATATAAACAACCAATTGATACCACTTGTAATAAATCAAGAGAAAATACCTTTATGTAGGAAATAATTCTGAGTTATCAGCTATGCTTAGGAGGATTTGTAAAAGATTTGATAATTCAGATTTCACTTGGACAAAAAACTTGTACTAAGGAATTGAGTTTAATAGAATATTCTTGAGGAAAACTGTGACTGGGTTGATGTGGCATCATTATTTCAAATTCCTTATGGGAAGCCTGGGTTACTAAAGAGAATGTGGAGGTTTAAATTTGTTGTTGATCCATGACATGGAGAGAAGTAATAAAATAGCAATACTTTCATTTTGTATAAAGGGCTCTTCATCTAAGGGGCCTTTAGAATGTACTACTCCAGACATCCCTATGAGGCACAGAGCAAACATTATATAGATCAGAGATCTCAACATAGTTAGATTACATAACTGGCCTAAGGTCACACAGGAAGTTATGGGATCAGAACCTACAATACTTCAGTCTCCAAACTCCTGGATCCAAGTTCAAGTGCCAGCCAACATCTATACAAAAGCAAGGCTCTAATGCTGGGAGAGAGAAATTACTTGTCTGCGAATGGCTGGCTTGGATGTTTGCTTTTTTAACAACAGAGCCAGTCTGCCCTATCAAGACATTTCAGGGAATAGACTGAATTTGTCTATTCATTCCTAGGAAGGAATTTCTAGCTGATTTATTTGATTGCTCTCCTGTAGACTGCTAAGAGAAGAATTTCTGTAGTTTCTGACATGTAACCAAAACAGGCCAACTGACACCAAAGGTACTTTCAATTTTCTATAAAGGAAATTGTAGGAGGTTAAGAAAAAAAGAAACAAAGAGAGGCATATTTCAGTACAGTGACTGAAATGTCAGAAAAATGTCAGACATGATGGTGATGCTGATTACTGTGATGATGGCAATGATAATAGCTAAAACTTCCTTTGTGCTTTGCATACATGTGAACCTTACCACCCCAGAAACTCAGTATCACATCCCCATTTTGCTGATGAAGAAATAGACTGGTTAAGGTCAAGTGATCTTTCCTGCAGCCACATAACTAGAAAGCATTGAAGACAGGTTGAGAATTCAAGTATATCCAGCTTGAAGTCTGGAGAGAAAGGAGAAGATAATGTATAAAATATCACAAAACATGAAACTGATTTATTTAGAAACTTCAGGCAAACTTTTGGTGGTCATGCTTTTGATGAGCTAAATAACTTTCATAAAGTAAGGTAACAGAACTAAGATTCAGATCTGGGTCTTTGGATACTAAATTCAGAGGTTTTTAAAAAATCTCTCCCTTTTTCCTTACTTTGTCTTTTGGTATTTTCCTTAAAATTTGACTGATTGCAAAGGCACTGAACTAAATTGATTGCTGCTTGACATTCACTAAGTCTAGTCCATATGGTTTGATGAGTAAAACAAATGGTCTCTCATTCCATTTAATTATAGACCTTATCTGAATATACTTTCCTATAAACACCTGCTATTTTTGTGTGTAATTATTTATATGTGTATTACATATATTTTAAGTTTTCCTTAATTGCCATTAAGCCAGACCCCTTTTGTTGATAATGACTCCACCATTGTGATTCTTTTTATATTGTAATATATTCTTTTACATTCTAAAATGAAACAAATACAAAATATTTACTTTAACTTTTCTGTCTGTATCCCTATATATTAGTCTAAGAGGGTATGAAACTATGAAACTTGAAGATGGGATAGATATATTCTATGTGAGGAGAGTCATGTGGAAACTATATACAGTATATCTTTAATTTACCTTCTGAATTTAGCTAAATCTTCATATTAACAAAGCAATCACTACCAAAACATTATACCTAGAATACATTGAAAATAATAATTCAAATAGTTAACATTTTGCAAGATAGTATGACAAAGTATATCAGCTATTTGCTGTGTAAAAAATTCAACAAAAAATTTTCAGACTAGAATTAAGGTAAATATGTTATCATCCATTAATCTGAATATTGTAACCTAAGAAAGTGTAGGCAATGTTTTAAAATTTCTAAGCCCATGATACATGATTCTGAAACTAGAGTGAAGCTCTTATTAGAACTAGAGTCAGGAATTCCATGCTAATAAAAATAGTTGAGGGATATAAAAATATAACAATGAATACAATTTCTAGACATTTCCAAATGGGATAATGATCCCAGTAATATCCCACTGTTGTTAGAATCCTGGCTTATGCTGAGGAAGAGTTCACTAGCATGAGGAAATGGAAGGTTTATACCCAGGTAGCTTATTAGTCTTCACTCAGGTCACTTGAACTAAGATGATCTAATATGACTTTTTTGGAAGAAACAAAGGGTAGACAAGTGGTTACTTACTAGATTGGGTATGCTTGGTATATATATATGTACACATACATATCTATGTATATATACATAGATATATATGTAGAAATAAACATGGAGATATATATATATATATACATATATAGATATCTATGTATGTGTGTGTACACACACATGTGCACAATATACTGATACTTGCTACCTGTATATAGCTTCTGGGTCTCAAGGATCATCTGAAAGAATACCTGGAGGTAGACTGGGAGAAGAAAACCGTGATATGGTCCCTTATAAACTGTAAAGGGACAAATTCTAACAATTTCATATGCATCAATTTAAAAATCTTATGATTGTTTCTACACTGGTACATTAGCTGATAAAGAATCATTCATGATACACATGGTTATAAACTGAATTTACTCATTAAAGAATCCATTTCCATTTCCATTCAGCAGTTTGATATATTAACAAGCAGATCTGTGAAAGGATTGGATAAGCTCAATAAGTACCTGTTCTGTGCACCACTACAAACCACTTTTCCAAAAGCTGTGCATGTATCTTAAATGAGTATCTGCTGGAGGAATAAAGTCCTAGGAAAACAAAGGGGCACAAGAGGATAAGCTAATAATTCCTGCTGTGCTTTGAGGGCAATGAAACGAATGCAATCCTGAGAACTTTTTTCCTTCCTCTGCAGTTGGTATAAACATAAGAGCCATTCTGATGATCATATCGATACTGTGGCAACAGTTTCCTAGATGCCAACAAAATATCTTTCTAAAGGGTTAAATGAACTAGAAGAACTCAACATCAAATATTCTTTCTTCTTCAACTATTTATTATGTATACCTATTAAGCAAAACAATAGGCATAAATTCATATTGTGACTACAAATAATCAAAAATACAAGAACAAATCTACCACCAACTGCTTCATCCCATGCTATGCTTTGACTGTGTGGTGAAAGCCAAGTTTTGAGCCCAGGCCTAGCCTGACTCAGGCCATAACTTGTGAGTCCTGCTATTCTAACCCTTTCTCTTGATCTGCTTTTCAGGGATTCTTAAGACTACACAGCTTAAAGCAGCAGGGAAGTTTCTTAGCAAAGGGCCACCCACTTGCCTATTATTCCTTCCTTGCCTGTGACATGACATAAGAACAAAGTAGACATTAACCGCTACATTAAACCCAGAAGGAAAGTAATCAGTAACCTGTTATTCCCTTAATAAAGAGAAACACATGCAGTGTGAAATCCAGAAGACTAATCAATAGCCCCAGACAATGCAATGTGCCAAACAAATTGCAAATCAATTAGAATCCTTGTTTTCTTTGAAATGGTTCACTATATCTAAAGCAATTACTCCTTCATTAGACCTAATTTAACAGCATGACTGCCCTAGCAACAACTGGCAGCGTCTGGCTATCAAATGGAAGAATGGCAGCTTATTTCTGTCTGTCTATGAGTCTAGCACTTAAAAACCCCCACCAAAACTGAATTCCTTTATAGGAGAAAACTTTTAATGAATGGGAGTAAAATGTTCTTTAAACAAAGTATCAATAAAGGAATAAAGGCATTTGAAGAGATTAAAACAGACAGGATGAGAATGTAAATTATTCAATAAAAATGCTATGATTAAAACAAAAGAAACCCCCTAGTTCTCAATAATCATAAGCAAAATGTTGAGATTAGAATTTAAGGTTTAGTCATCTTTTTAACTTCTTAAGAAGGCCCAGTAGTTTTTTTTTTAATTTTTGAGAACATACTTCTGAGCTATTGCAGGAGAGTTCATATAATTCATTTAATAATGTTTTAGTAATAGATCCTTACAAATAACAAAAGAAGACACTTCCTTTTTTAGAAGACAATTTCTAATCTAGGTTTCTTTTTCCTTTTTTGTTGTTGTTTTAAAGCAAACTGCCCACCCAAAGGATATAATATAGATGAAAAACTAGCTTGAGAGAAATTGTTAGTGTCCCTGCTCAGATGGATACATAGGTTTTTTTTCCTACAATACAGATGGAGGCTGTTTTCTGGAAACTGAAGACAATATTAGTAAATTGAATTTTAAAAAATCAGGTAAATTTGCTACTGGATAAACAATGTCATTTGATTTCTTTCCATTTCATCTCTTACTACAAAGGCTTTAAGAATTTGTCTTCAATCTAGTCACATACTTTTTTCCTTTATCTTTTTATTCCTCCCATAGCTGCCAGTTTTCTGTCCTCTTCCCCTCCCCCAAGTCTCCTTTATTTTTTCCTTCATCAATGACTTCTCATTTCCTGTGGGTCTCTCGCCTTTCTTCTTCCTCTTGACCACAGTTCAGTAAACCCCTTCTTACTCTACAATAAGGACATTCCTGATTTTTTAAAATCCACTTCAGTTATCACTTATCTACTCCCCAAATACATTTATCTCTTTCAAAATTTATGACTTCCTATTTTTAACATGCTCAGATAAAAATATCAACTCATCATTTTTAACCTTTCACTATTAAGAGTCACTAAATTTATGTGAATGGAAAAAGGACTGAATTGAATTCAGTGGAACAGAATTCAAATTCTAATATGTTATTGAAAAGTCACTAGATCTCTCTGTTTCAAAGTCTTCAACTACAAATTTTGGGAGTTGATAAGAAATCACTTCTAAAATTCCTTCTTGTCTCCAGATCTATTATCCTATGATTCTGTGAAATCGTCTTTTCTTTATGCTAAATCACCTATACTTTTTCATTTAATCAATTTATCAATAACTTCATTGAATTCCTACTCATTAGTTAGACTCTGATTAGTTGGATTTGTGAAAGAATTGTTATGAATCTAAGTCAGCAAGGCAGTGGAAAAAAAAGGCTGGAAATTAAACATGAAATTAAAAGACCTGGGTTGTTAGCCCAACTCCCCTGATAAATGGTTTTGTAACCTTAAGCAAGTTATCTCTTTAGTCCTTGGTTTCTTCATTTGTAAAATGAAAAAGTTGAACTAGATGA
Organism: Macrotis lagotis; assembly: GCF_037893015.1. Lineage (NCBI taxonomy): Eukaryota > Metazoa > Chordata > Mammalia > Peramelemorphia > Peramelidae > Macrotis > Macrotis lagotis. Next base: position 445,777,434 of record NC_133658.1, on the reverse strand, counting down.
TATAATTTCCAGTTTTAAAGATACATTTAGTTGTTAAGTGTGAGATATATATATATATATATATATATATATATCAGTAGGAGAAGTTCAGGGATGGATGCAAAGGTGAAGAGGTGATTCTTTAAGGAGAAACTTAGCATACATAATATTCCAAAAGTTGATTTGGTGTGAATCTTAGTGAAAAATTTAAGATGGTAGATATATATTTTGCTGAATGCCTAGAAACATATTGCCTTAGCCTGTTTGAATTTTAACCCATCTCTAAGAACTGGGACACACTTGAGCCTGGGCTAGGGCAAGGGGACTATTTTTATGTACCCCTGGAGTCATCTTTAAATTTACTTTTTCATTCCATTCTTGTTTGGTCTTAACCTAGATAGAAACATTAGTCCTGGCCTCAGTGCTATTTCAGTCTCCTGTGGCTAGCAGACTTAGAGTAGCCTTTGGATAGGAAAATAAATGATAATTTCAGAATATCCACCTATTTAAATAATTTTCACTGTTAACCTTCAGAGACTGGGTTAGTCTTTTTCTGAACTTAATCTATCTGTTAATTTCCAAGTATGTTGTTCAATAGTTCACGCTCATGAAGAAGGCTGGCACAAGGAAACTCTTCTCTTCACAAATGTGGTTTTTTCCAGATTTTCCTCAATTCTGAAATTTCTTCCTGATGCTTTCAGATTTTTGCACAACACCTAAGAGATTATCTTTATCAATTTTGCTCTCTATCATTGAAATAGGACTTTGTGTTTTACAAGGTACTTCCAAATACATTATCTCATTTGGTCTTCATGACAACCCTGTGGGGATCCATAATTATGATGATAATAATAACTCACATTTATATAGTGCTTTACAGTTGCAGAATACTTTACATACATTATCTCATTTTATCCTCACAACAAATCGATGAAGAGAGGTAACCCTGGTGTAAGTGACAGGGTAATTAGATTTAAAACTAGAGAATGTGTATTCAGATTCTGATTCTACTGCTTATAATCTGTGTGACTTTAGGCAAATTGGTAGCTATGATGAGCTTTAATTTCTCCATTTATAAAACAGGCATTGGACTAGATTTCTTTAAGGATTCTTTCAGGTCTTCAAATGCCAGAAAACATGGCACAATGATGAATGATAAGCCTTTTATGAATGGAAAAAAACTGAAAAAGATTTAGTGACTAGTCCAAGCTCAAAAAGTAAGTGGCAGAACTGTAACTCCAATCCAGGTCTTATGGTTCTAAGAAAAGGGCATTCTCCTCCATGCTATCTTAATCATTTGCCAAATATATTTATTATTTACTAAGTATAAGTTCCATGCTATTGAAGTGTAGCAAGTGCAAAAGTGATGGTGCTTCAGCCTAAAAAATTTACTTTCTCACTGAAGAAATAAGTTGAACAGAATCATAACAGTTAACAATATGAGTCAATATATAAACAAGAATTAAATAAATCAGCAGGATATTTTCTCCAGTGTGAAATATCAATTTTAGTTCTTAACCAGAAAGATATTATTAGCCTCTTAATTTTTAGGCAGTTATCTGGAAAAGAACCAGAAAAAATAATCTGTTTAAATAGCTCCCATTGTGGGACAGTGTTAAATTAATAACATTGAATTCTGTCATGTTAACTATTTAATAGTCAGCATGCATGTGTGGTAGATAAAGAAACTGACTCTGAAACCTGTAAAACCTGGGTTCAAGTTCTGTCTCTGATATATATACTAGATATATACTACTCTGGTATATACTAGGGGTGTAAACCCTTAAAACATTTTATCCTCCCAGATAACACTCTTAAGACTGTAAAGTGAAGAGCAAATGCTGCTTTGAAATTCATCGGCATTTGATTATGCCAATTAATTATGTTTGATTAAAATAATAGTGAGGGCATACTAGATATAGAAGACTGAAGTTGAGTTTTAGTTCTGCGACACTTAAACTTTGATAAAGCTGCATAGTCTCTCTGAATCTCGCTTCCTTATCTGTAAAATGGGAATAAAAGAGCAAATACTGAAATATTATATAGAAGATTAAATTAGACAATATTTACTCTCTATATTAGGCGATATATGTAACTATGAAGGACCATGTAAATTAGTTACTATTGTCATAATGATGGATTATTTATAGGCATTTAAATATTTGACATGGGAATGTCTCATAAATAAAAATGACAAGAGTCTGATTGCTCTGTGCTATCTACGTCACCTCATTATTGCCCATGGCTCAGAGACTTGATTACTGGTAATGCACAGATAAAAGCTATAACAGAATGGTGGAGGAACAAATGGGGCCCACAGAGAAAGCACTGCCCTTTTGTTTGTTCTTCTATACAAAAAGTGAATAGCAAGTCCTTTTGCAAACTTTGAGAGGACCAACTTTTTCCCCTACCCCCACTCCCGGGAATAAGACATTTTGTTTATTAAAGGTTTCTCCATTCTTTAATCTCATAGTGACAATTAATATGAGTATTTTTATCCACCTCTGATGAATGTTTAACTAGCACAGTTCTTTATACAAATGCAAACTTCCTATTTACTGGCCTCTGGTGACTATGCATCTAGCCCCAAAGTGGTATCATTCAGCTCCAGTTGCTATAGCATTTTCAAGAACCTCTCTGTTCTTGTCATAAATTATCTTTAAGTGAAAAAGCTCAAAGGAGGTCTGTGGCAAACTGTATCAAATAATGAATTTGTAAGCAGTGGAAGAAAACACTTATCTTACTTATGTTCTTCTACTATCGATTGTTTAGTGGTCCTTCTTTGGGATACAGACGAGCATAACCCAGAAAAATATTTGTGTTTTTTTTTAAACTGGCAGCCTGCATGATCTAACAAATATTGGCAGGGTCAAATGAAATAATATAGAAGAGCTTCCCTTCTTTAAAGTCCACAGACCAAGAGACTCTTGTCACTTGTTAATATCTCCATCAAATAGTGAAGTGTTAGCATATGTGATACGACCACGCAATCAAGTAAGGACCGATTTGTTGACTAATTAAACCAACACAACAAGCTCTTTAGCACCTATAAGTGACAAGTTTAGAGCAGGCAAGTGGAAACTCTCAATTGAGCCCCTTTTTTATGAGACTATCATGCCAAATTCAATTCTGACTGAGTAGTATTTGAATGTACTTGACTTCCACTATGTGCTGACATGCTCACAATAATTCATCATGGGTGACAATTGCCCAATATTAGAGATTTATGATAAATCCAAACAGTGACAAATATAATATAGTCCTAACATGCGTCTGCCTTTTCTACCCACAGTCTATTGATATTATAATTAATGGTCAATTAGCTGAGGGGGGAGGGGAGGAGGGAATTGAAAAATATTCATTATCAGCTTCAGTCATCATCATCTTTTATAGTTGGTTGTGTGTTAGTGTATATATGCATGTGCATATTTTGTCAATTCTAGAGGTAAAATGCAATCTCTTGCATCATTTCATGGTTGCTACAAACTAAAATGCAGATACCAAAGACTAGTTAAAGATTCATTTTAAAAATACATGTGAGTTTAGGAAAATATTTGGAGGAAGGTTGAATGAAGATTAATTGGTCAAGGGAGTGATAAAACATTCTGAGTGTTGTGTTTATATTTTTATTTATAAATATCTATCTATCTATCTATACATATATGCACATGTGTATGTGTGTAAAGACAGAGAATGAGGGAGACAATTGGTACACATATGTATGTATATATATATATATATATATGTATGTATGTATATATACATATATATTTTTTTCCCTAAAGTTAGAAATGATAAGATTCCAACTCTTTAGATTCATACTAATGAGGAACAGGTGTAAATAATCTAAAATAGGGGATAATTCAAAAGTTATTTGGCAATAGAATGATAGAAATCATGTTCAAACAAATTTATACAAATATTTATGTGCTCTCAAGAAACTCATGAAATCATTCCTTCTAGCCACAGACATTCCAATGCAATAGAATGCAGAAGGTTGCTTCTTTGCCCCAGAACAAAAATGTAGGAGGGTTTCATGGAGTCAGTTTTCATTTCAATGTAGCAAACAACTTCCCAACAATTAGATCCAAACTAACTCCTTAAAGCACAGTCATGCCCTGGACTAGGCCCAGTTTGTATTTTTTTCAAGAATGAATCAAAAGTAAAATAAAAAATTTCAAATTAGACATTGTATTGGAAATTAGTTAAGCAATCAGAATATATCAATAAAACAACAGCTTAAGGTTAAACATCTGAAGTGATGAAGGCTCTAAAATAAAGAAAATGACAGATTTAGAACTAAAGAAATAGAAATAGAAGGTATTTGACACATGAAAAGCAAAATTAAACTATTAAATAGCATTAGTTCAGTCTAAACCACAGTAAATTATCTCAATACAGGAAGGTTACAATAATCATAGACTTTCAAGAAAAATGTGATCACTTTAAAAGGTTTTCATATTTTTATGATATCACACTTTTCTAGGAAAAATAAGAAAATTGTTGGAAGTTTTAAAATTGGAAGGCAAAATAAATTGATTTATATAAATGTCGTGATATAGGAAAGGAAACAATCAAAAGCCCTGAGCAAATAAACCAACAGAGAAACTGTTAAGTTTCTGTTAAGTTAACTGAAAAGAAGATAGACTCCAGATTAGTTAAAAGAGTCCAGACCTCTATGACAAAGACAAATGAATTAAGATATAAAGAGACAGAGAAAGGCCTTATGTATTCTTAGGAGAGCATGGAACCACAGCAGTATGTTCTTAAAAGATTTAAAAAAAGAAATAAGAATTGTAAAAGTAATATTTATGGAGTGAACAATTGAATAAATCAACATAATAGAGAAACAACAGTTTACAGAGTCAAACGTTACTATATAAACAAAAGAAAGAACAATATAGAAGAAGAGAAGCAAGAGGCAATTAAAAGAAAACAAAAAGAGACAATTAAAAGAAAACAAAAGAGAGACTTTTAAATAATGAAGTTAGCAATGAAATGTAGAATATGACATATGGATTCTCTAAATAAGAGAAACACAAGTATAGGAGTACTTTGTTCATACTCTCAAAAATGGGGCTAGTTAGATATTCCTCTTAGGTTTTTTGAGAGGAAATCCTGAGCGATTAGAGAAAATATCTTTATAGTATAGACTTGGAGCTCATTCTGGTGAATGAGGGCTAAAATCAAGAAAAAATAATAATTTAAGAAAATTAAAAAAACATGGACAGAGAAGGTAAATGGGAGATGGTGGGAAAGAGAAAAGCATATGGGTGTAGTCCAAGATCTAATTGGTATACTTAATTCCAGGTCATGTGAGCAACAAGATGGTGTTCTAGATATTTACTCCAATCTCCATGACACCTCAGAAATTATTCACCAAGATTAAAACAAAATTTCAAATGTTTCCATGATATGAAACACTCATAATACAAAAGAAGGTTAAAAAAATAATCTGAATTCATTAAGCACCCATTTCACTTCCCACATTCCTGAAGTGAAGCTGTACCAGAAGACCCAAGTTCTAAGCTTACATCAAAATCTACATCTATGCTTTGTCCCACTTCTTCCTCCTTCCTTCTGCAGTACCAGAAACCCTGTGGAAGTTTTCTCTGATCTCAACAGTGAAGTTTAGTCATAGAACTATAGGAGAAAATCCTTCTGGGATTATAACCTAGAAATTCCCATGCCACAAAGTTCTGAACTTCTACTAGATCTGAAAGGGAAAGCAGGATTTGGCGATGCTGGAGAAAGTTGATTCTTACAGGAAAAGGGAAATCAGGTTCTAAATTGTTGGTGCTGGGGCAGAAAAATAAGGAATAGAAGGAATAAGACCAGTCAGGACAGGACAGCACTGTTCTCATCTAGACTTGAACAAAAAAACACAGAAATAAGATGGGGCTAGTTTTAATTCCCCAAAAGTCAGCTGAAGTAGACACCTAAACTGGCAAACTTTGAACTGCTCAGAATGAGGCTGAGATGCTTTGAAATACAATTTCCAAGGAAACCACAATCAGAGAGGAAAGAATCATAAGAGAGTATTAAGAAAAATATGGTGGGGAAAAAAAGAAAGATTAGTGAATTGAAATGTAAAAAGATAAATCAACAATTAAATAATAAAAAAGAAATATAATTTTTAGATCCAGCAAACATGTTCAGACATCTATGAATAATATTGTAAAATGAAGGAAAATGATTCATCAACCAACAAAACATAGGATTCTTTTAATTGAGGACAGCATGGAACTAAAACACATTGTTCCCGGGAATAATGAGAGCAGAATTTAAGCCCTACAGAGCAAAAATGAGCAAAAACTTTGGATTTGCAAAGACAAACCTCATCACAGAAACAAGAGAAAGAAAAAGATTGAGAATGTCAATACAAAGAACTATTAAAAAATCTAAACATCAATCAAAAAAAATAGAAGAAGATAAGCTCACTATGCAAGTTAACAGTAGATCTCCATGACAGGAGATCCCAGAAGAACCTGACCAGACAAAAATGCCCTTAACACTACAGTGAAGGAAAGAGAAAAGAACTGCCGGGGATTTTTGAACATAAATAAAATGAAATTCCAGTTAAAAGAATTCATAGATTTCCATCATTAAAAAACACAAGGTTTCAAACTCTAAGACTCAGAGTGGTTAAGTTTAATAGTTCAATTCAGAAACAAGCTCTATAAGCCCTTGGGCAAGCCTATTGTGCATCCATTAAAAAGGAGGAAATGGAATATGTCCCTTGTTTTTTTTTTTTACTTTTGCAAAGCAGTATGGTTAAGTGACTTGCCCAAGGTCACACAGTTAGGGAATTATTAAATATCTAAGGCTGGATCTGAACCAGGTACTCCTGACTCCAGGGCTGTTGTTCTATCTACTGCACCTCATAGCTGCCCTGGAATATGTTCTGAAGAGCAGTGAAGCTCAGTATGGAAACCAAAATAACCCATTCCACAAATATGAGCTTTGTCTTAAAGCACAAAGGTTGAATTTTAATAATAAAGGTAGGTTTGACACATTTTAAGAAACAAAGCTAGCACTGAAGAGATAATTTCTTTTTCAAACTTCTAAATAAAAGAATTGCAAGAGGAATGAAAAAAATCCAATTAGAAACAGCAAGTGAATAATAACAGAAAGACCAATAAGAGACTGCTTTCTAAAAGTACTCAAGGAAACAGAGATGAAGATGAAAATCTAATTGAAATAATAGTGAGGAGGTAGACAATAGTAATTATAGACAGAATTTGTCAACATCCTGCCTACAAGTGAATGCATCTTTTGTGGGACTATGTTATAATATAAGAGGTTACCAGAAAAAAAGGAGAAGAGGGCAGAGTTATAGAGAGGAGTGAGTGATGTGACTGGATCAAATCAGGGCCTAGTAACAAGGAGAAAGTGGCCTGTGGTCTCAGAAAGAGAAAAACTTTCAGGGGGAGTGAGTGAGTAGGTAGGGGACAGACTGAAAAAGAGAGGAAAGACAGGAAGTCTTACTTTGGGAAGGGGATTCCATTGATGAATATTCCTTTGGGTATAAAGAGTTGAGGACCTCACACTAGATGAGGACTGGGGTATGTGGTACCTGAAAATTCAACTTGTCCTGGGAGGGGGGAATTGGAATTCTCAGGGGTAACTGGCACCTAGAGGAATGGGAAAATACTGACATTGAGAAATTTCCAGGCTAATGTAGGAAACAGAGGATATCAAGAGATGATATAGATACATAAAATGAAGGGAGAAAAGGGTTCTACCATGGAACAATGTCCTCTCTGATACTGCAATTGTTGTTATTCTGGGAGTGAGGCACAGTGGAAAAGGGGTATTCATGGGGTAACAAGGCAGTGGTAGAAAATACTAGAGGGGAGAACTTATAATGGATACATTGGAAGATGAAGAATATAGAGAAAAGAAAAAGATCAGAAGGTTATGGGGTCATGACTTAGAGTAAACAGAAAGAGAAGGCAGGTTATGAAGAGATAATGAAAGAAATTTATTTTTAGAGCTGTGTACATAAATTAAAATTTTAAAATAATGAACAGTACTAGCTAAAGGGAAAGAGGAATGGGAAATCTACTTGATTAACTACAGGGAGAAAAAAAGAAGAAATATTTAATCATAAAAGTAGAAGAAAGGAACAAATGAACAAAACAATAAAGAAAAAATATTATTAATTAGAGGGGAAATGACAGTTTTACTTTTTTAATTTGCTTATTCAATCATACTACCAAAAATTATTTTGTAGAACTAGAAAAAATAACAAAATTCATCTGAAAGAACTAAAGGTCAATTAATGAAAAAAGATACAAAAGAAAGTGACTTGGCAGAAACAGAACTCAAAGAATATTAAGTAGTAGTCATCAAAACTATTTGATATTGGTTAAGAAATAGAGGGTGAGGGGTGTCTAGGTGGTGCAGTGGATAGAGCACTGTCCTTGGAGTCAGGAGTACCTGAGTTCAAATCCGGCCTCAGACACTTAATAATTACCTAGCTGTGTGGCCTTGGGCAAGCCACTTAACCCCATTGCCTTGCAAAATCTAAAAAAAAAAAAAGAAAGCAATAGAGGGTGGATAAGTAGAAGAGATTATTTGTATAATACACAGCAACAAATGCCCAGAGTAACCTAGTGCTTGATAAATCCAAAAACCTCTGGATAAGAACTCAGTATTTGACCAAAATTGAGGGAAAAACTGTAAAACAATTGAACACAAACCAGGAATAGACCAACATCCCACACTATATTCTAAAATAAGGTCAAAATGGGTATATTACTTAGACATATAGGCAGGCTCCATAAGCAAATTAGAAGATCAAGGAATAATCTACTTGTCAGATCTGTGGAGAAGGAAGTTGAGTCTTATGAAATATGCTAGATAATTCTGATTGTATTTAATTAAAAAGCCTTTGTACAAATAAAACCAATGCAACCAAGATTAAAAGGAAAGCAGAAAACTGGGAAATAATCTTTGAAGTAATTGTCTCTGATAAAGGCCTCATATAAAGACCTCAAACATATAGAGAAGTGAGTCAAATTTATGAGTTAAAGTCACTCTCCATTTGATAAATGATCAAATTAATGCTAATGAGGGTGTGGAAAAATTGGGGCATTAATGCACTATTGGTAGACTTATGGGAAACAATCTTTGAAGCAATTGTCTCTGGTAAAGGCCTCATATAAAGACCTCAAACATATAGAGAACTGAGTCAAATTTATGAGTTAAAGTCATTCTCCAGTTGATAAATGGTCAAATTAAGGACCTATATGTGCAAAATATTTTTAGCAGTTCTTTTCATAGTAAGAAAATATTGGCAATTGACAGGATGCCCATCAATTGGGTCAAGTTATGATACATGACTGTAGTGGAATATTATTGTGTAATAAGAAATAATAAAAGGCAGGTTTCAGAAAAATCTGGAAAGACTTGTATGAACTAATGCAAAACAAAATGAGCAGAATCAGGAAAAACATTTTACATGATATCAGCAATATTATAAGGGTTCACAAAGGAAAATGCTATCTTTATCCAAATAAAGAATTAATAGACTATGAAAACAGATTGAAGAACATATTTTTCATTTACTTTCTTTTTCATGTTTTTTTTTTCCTTTTGGTCCATTTTTTTCTTTTGCTACTGTGAATAATATGAAAATATGTTTTACATAAAAGTACATCTATAAGCTATATAAAATTGTCTACTATTTTCAGAAGAGAGGAGAAGGGAGGTAGGAGAAAAATTAGGAATTCAAAATCCTGTGAAAATGAATGCTAAAAATTGTCTTGACATGCAATTGGGAAGACATAAAGTACTATTAATTTTTTTAAATGATCATATACTAGGGCACAGAGTCATTGCAAACACTTGTAAAAAGACAGAACTAGGCAAAATATCTTTTACATAATTCAGTAAGAATCAAAACTTGCTCATGGACCACCAAAAAAAGGAAAGAAACAGACCCAAATGGGAACTTACCAATGAAACCTTAGATAATGAGAGGAATTAATTGTTATGTAAAAGAAAATGATAATGATGAAACAATACCAAAATTTATGGGGTGAAGTCCTCAGAGGGGAAATCATACTAACAGTCATTGGTTAACAAAATAGAAAAAAAGGAGAAAATTAATGGGTTAAATATGCATTTTTAAAATTAGAGAATAATTTAATTTAAACAGAATATATAAATTTATTAAAATTAGAAGGAAATAGATACATTGAAAATTAAAAATAAATTATAAATAATGAATAGGGGTATAATCAGTATGGCAGAAAGAAGCCAGGGACTTCCTTAAACTCTTCCAGATTTCCCTCAAAAACATTAATCAAACCTCTAAACAGATTCTGGAGAAACGGAACCCCAAAACGAACCAAGTGGTGCATTTTCTACCTTAAGAAAGGTGTATCTCATTATGGTGGAGGGGGGATGTGACCCTGTACTGGGAGCAGAAATCAGTACAGGAGTGGAGACAACACAGGGTGTGGAAGAGAGACCAGTCAAAGGTTGCAGTTGACTCTCTGGTTCTAGTTCAGTGGGTCAAGGTCACAACAGGTCATCTAGGAGAATTCTCAAACGAACTGCAGACCCCTTGTGCAGCCAGGGTGACTGGGCTGGATGGCCACAGGCTAGAGAGCAAATTGCTACTGCTCTCAACAGAAGATCTTTATGCAGTTGCCTCCCTCAACATAAAAAGTTTGGGACAATGTCCTTGTCACCCAGGAGCAGAGCTCAAACTAATAAGAAAATTTGGAGATAAGCCATGAGGATAGAAAGTAACTATATGATAAGGAAGATCACAGCACTATCTCAGAAGAGTATGGGGGCAGCTAGGTGGCATAGTGGATAAAGCACCGGCCCTGGAGTCAGGAGAACCTGGGTTCAAATCCAGTCTCAGACACTTAATAATTATGTAGCTGTGTGGCCACTTAGCCCCATTTGCCTTGCAAAAACCTAAAAAAAAAAATAGTATAGCAGAAAAGGAACTACATGTGAATCTCCAGAGAAGACTATGAATTGGTTTGTATTCCAAAAAGACTTCTTGGAAGAGTTCAAAAAGTAGAAAAATTGGGGAAAGAAAGGCATGAGAAATTTAACAATCTTGCAAAAGAAAGTACAAATTTTGATCAAAAGAAACAAATTCTTTAAAAATACAAGTGGGTAAATAATGGAGTGGTAAATAAATGGAGAAAGGAAAGAACTTTTTAAAAACAGGATTGGGCAAATGGAAAAATAAAATGATTCCTTCTAAAACACAATTGATCAAATGGAAAAGAAAATAGCAGCTTTAAAAATATAATTGACAAACGGAAAAGAAGATGCAAAAGCTAACTGAGGAAAATAATTCCCTGAAAGTGAAAGCTATTGATTTGATGAGACATCAAAAATCAGTCAAGCAAAATTAAAAACTGAAAAAAATAAAAGAAAATGTAAAGTATCTTATTAGGAAAAACTGATCTGGAAAATAGATCCAAGAGATATAAATTAAGAATTTATCGGACTACCTAAAAACCATGATCAAAAAAAGAGCATGGTCAACATCTTTCAAGAGATCATAAAAGAAAGCTGCCCTGATATCCTAGAACTAGAGGGTAAAACACTCATTGAAAGAATTCACCAGTCTCCTGAAAGGGATTCCCAAAATGAAAAGGTCTAGGAATAAAAAGAAAATTCTGAAGACAGAATAAAATAATTCACATACCAATGAGCTATAGTTAGGTTCATGCAGGATGTGGCAGCATCAACCTTAAAAGATCAAAGGGCTTGGAATATGATATTCCAGAGGGCCAAGGAGTTTAGATTGCAAGCAAGAATCACCAAAACTTTCTACAGGATATGATGAATATTCAATGAAATAGTTGACTTTCAAAATTTTCCTGATGAAAAGATTAGAGGTGAACAAAAAAGTCAATCTTTAAATGAGACTCAAGAGATACACAAAGAGGTAATCAGGGGAAAAGAAAAAGAATATTATTAAATAAGATTAAATTGATTACATCCCTACATGGGAGTATGAATCTTCTAACTCTTGAGAACTGTCTCTTTGTTAGAGGGAATATATTTGGATAGGAGATATGGGCATAAGCTGATTTTGATGGGATGATACAAAATTAAGATTTTTTAAAAATGATTTGCACTATTTTAGCAAAGTTGCAGGTTATAAAATAAACCCTCATAAATCCTCAACTTTTCTATATATGTCTAGCAAGAAACAGCAGCAAGAGCTAGAAAGAGAAATCCCACTCAAAGTAACCTCAGACAATATAAAATATTTGGGAGTCTATTTGCCAAGACAGACTCAGAATCTTTTTGAAAACAATAATAAAACACTTCTCACACAAATTAAATTAGATCTAAATAACTGGGCAAATATCAACTGCTCATGGATAGGTAGAGCTAATATAATAAAAATGACAATTCTACCAAAACTAAACTATCTGTTTAGTACCCTACCAATGAAAATTCCAAAAAATTACTTTAATGAGTTAGAAAAAATTGTAAGTAAATTCATATGGAGAAATAAAAAGTCAAGAATTGCCAGGAGCTTAATGAAAAAAAAGTGCAAAAGAAGGTGGCTTAGCCCCACCTGATCTAAAATTATATTATAAAGCATCAGTCATCAAAACTGTTTGGTATTGGCTAAGAAACAGAGTGGTGGACCAGTGGAATAGACTAGGTGTAGAAGCAGGAGATGATTATAGTAATCTGCTGTTTGATAAACCCAAAGAGTCGGGCCATTGGGATAAAAACTCCCTCTTTGATAAAAATTGCTGGGATAATTGGAAGTTAGTATGGAAGAAACTTAGATTAGATCAACACCTCACACCCTTTACCAAGATAAAATCCAAATGGTTACAGGATATAGACATAAAAAACAATACTATAAGCAAATTAGAAGATCAAGGACTAGTCTACCTGTGAGATCTATGGAAAGGGGAACAGTTTATGACTAAGGAAGAGTTGGAGAATATCACCAAAAACCAATTAGATGATTTCGATTACATTAAATTAAAAAGCTTTTGCACAGATAAAACCAATGTAACCAAGATCAAAAGAAAGGTAGTAAATTGGGAAACAATCTTTACAACTAATGATTCTGACAAAGGACTCATTTCTAAAATATACAGAGAACTGAGTCATATTTTTAAAACAAAAAGCCATTCCCCAATTGACAAATGGTCAAAGGATATGCAAAGGCAATTTACAGATGTGGAGATCAAAGTAATCCATAGCCATATGAAAAAATGCTCTAAATCATTAATTATTAGAGAAATGCAAATTAAAGCTTCTCTGAGGTACCACCTCACACCTCTCAGATTGGCCAGTATCACCAGGAAGGATAACGATCATTGTTGGAAGGGATGTGGGAAATCTGGGACACTATCACACTGTTGGTGGAGCTGTGAACTCATCCAACCCTTCTGGAGAGTTATTTGGAACTATGCCCAAAGGGCAACGAAAATGTGCATACCGTTTGACCCAGCAATACCACTACTGGGTCTATGCCCTGAAGAGTTGAGGAAAAAGGGTAAAAACACTACTTGTACAAAAATATTTATAGCAGCTCTGTTTGTGGTGGCAAAGAATTGGATATCCAGTAAATGTCCTTCAATTGAGGAATGGCTTAGCAAACTGTGGTATATGTATGTCATGGAACACTATTGTTCTATTGGAAACCAGGAGGGACAGGATTTCAGGGAAACCTGGAGGGATTTGCATGAACTGATGCTGAGTGAGATGAGCAGAACCAGAAAAACACTGTACACCCTGACAGCAACATGGGAGTGATGTTCAACCTTGAAGGACTAGCTCATTCCATCAGTGCAACAATTGGGAACAATTTTGGGCTGTCTGCAAAGGAGAGTACCATCTGTATCCAGATAAGGAGCTGTGGAGTTTGAACAAAGTGCAAGGACTATTCCCTTTAATTTAGGGAAAAAAACAGATATCTTATTGTCTGATCTTGTTACCTCTTAGACTTCTCTTTAAGGATAAGATTTCTCTCTCATTACACCCAATTTGGATCAAGGTACAACATGGAAACAAAGTAAAGACTGACAGAGTGCTTTCTGTGGGGGCGTGGGGGGAAGGAAGCAAGATTGGGGGGAAATTGTAAAACTCAAATGATATATTCAATAAAAATAAATTTAAAACCCTATAAAAAGAAAATTTACTTTATGAAAAAAAATGATTTGCACTGGAAGAAGAGGAAGAGAGAGGTAGAAAGGTTTAAATATATAACATGAAGAGCACAAAGGACCTAATACAGTAGAGGGAAAGAAGGGAAGAGGTGAGAATTTCATGAATTTTTCCTTCATTGGATTTTGCTCATAGAAGGAAAAATACATATACTAAATTGGGGCTAGAAATTTGTCATATCCCATAGGGAATTAGGAATGGGAAAAGAGGAGAGGGAGGAAGAAACTAATAGAAGGGAAGGCAGAAAAGGGGCTGAAAGTAGATAGAAGGGAGGGCCCATTGAGGGAAGTGGCAGTCAGAAGCCAAACTCTGGTAACTAGGGATAGGCTAAAAGGAGAGGGTAAAAGGTACAAATGGAGGGAAGATAGGATACATAGGGATAGAGGGTAATAAAAAGTTAGTAATCATAACTGTGAATGTTACTTGAGATTACCATATTTCCTCAAGTTTGAGATGCATCTTTTTTTTTTTTTTAAATGTGGGGCCTAAAAACCGGGAGCATCTTCTACAATGGTTGTAGATTTTTTTTTACTTGCATTTCCCACTTTTTCATGCTCATTGTCTTTGCACTCCTTATTTCACATTTGTCATAAGTATATTAGGTTACATTTTGCTATGTTCTGCTTAGGAAATAGCTTAGAAAAGATTTTTGTATAGAACTCAGTTCAAGGTCAAAGTGATCCACATTGCAAAAGGGAATGGAAATCGTGCTGCTGAAGGTGAGTCTGGTCTTCCTCCAATTGAGCAAAGAATCTGAGATTGACTACAGAAAGGAGAAAACTTACTGAAAACGCCCCAGCAGAAGGCCATGAGAGGCAAGGCACCAAATGGCCTGAGTTAGAGATGTAAGTGAAGAGATGGGAAGAAGAGCAAGGGGCCAGTGAAATTTCTGTATCCACAAAGATGGCTGAACAGGAGACAAGAAGAATCATTGATGAAAAAGAAAAGACTTTATTTATTTTGAGTTTTACAATTCCCCCCCATTCTTGTTTCCCTCCCCCCACCCCCACAGAAATCATTCTGTTAGTCTTTATGTTGTTTTTCATGGTATACATTGATCTAAGTTGAATGTGATGAGAGAGAAATCATATCCTTAAGGGAAAAAAATAAAGTATAAGAGATAGCAAAATTACATAATAAGAGAACTTTTTCTCCCCTAAATTGAAAGTAATGGACTTTGGTCTTCAAATGCCACAATTCTTTCTCTGGATACAGATGGTATTCTCCATTGCAGATTGTCCCTCATTGTTACACTGATGGAATGAGCAAGACCATATGTTGCTGTTAGGGTGTACAATGTTTTTTCTGGTTCTTCTCCTCTCACTCAGCATCAGTTCATACAAATCTTCCCAGGCTTCCCTGAATTCCCATCCCTCCTGGTGTCTAATAGAACACTAATGTTCCATGATATATACCACAGTTTGTTAAGCCATTAGCTAATTAATGGATATTCCTTCAGTTTCAAATTCTTTGCCACCACAAACAGGGCTTCTATGAATATTTTTGTACAAGTGATGTTTTTTACCCTTTCTCATAATCTCTTCAGGGTAAAGCTCAGTAGTAGTATTGGCGGATCAAAGGGTATGCACATTTTTATTGCCCTTTAAGCATAATTCCAAATTTCTCTCCAGAAAGTTTATATGAGTTCACAGCACCACCAACAATGTATTAATGTCCCGGATTTCCCACATCCCTTCCAACATCAATCATTGTCTTTTCTGGTCATATTAGCCAGTCTGAGAGGTGTGAGGTAGTAACTCAGAGATGCTTTGACTTGTATTTCTCTAATAATTAGTGATTTAGAGCAATTTTTCATATGACTATGGATCACTTTGATTTCCTCAGCTGTAAATTATTATTGCATATCCTTTGACTATTTGTCAACTGGGTGAATGGCTTGTTTTTCTGAAAATTTAATTCAGTTCTCTATATATTTTAGAAATGAGTTCTTTGTCAGAAATACTAGTTGTAAAAATTGTTTCACAGTTTACTACATGTCTTTTGACATTGGTTAGTAGTTTTGTCTGTGCAAAAGGTTTTTCAATTTAATGTAATCAAAATTATCTAGTTTGTTTTTAACAATGTTCTCCATCTCTTCCTTGGTCATAAACTGCTTCCCTTTCCATAGATATTTTCTTTTAGGTTTTTTTTTTTGCAAGGCAAATGGGGTTAAGTGGCTTGCCCAAGGCCACACAGCTAGGTAATTATTAAGTGCCTGAGACCAGATTTGAACCCAGGTACTCCTGACTCCAAGGCCGGTGCTTTATCCACTACGCCACCTAGCCACCACCTCCCTTCCATAGATCTTACAGGTAAACTACTCCTTGATCTCCTAGTTTGCTTATAATATTGTTTTTATGGCTAAATTCTGTATCCATTTTGATCTGATCTTGGTATAGGTTGTGAAGTGTTGGTCTAATCTAAGTTTCTTCCATACTACCAATTTTCCCAACAGTTTTTAATCAAAGAGAGAGTTTTTATGCCAATAGCTGGACTCTTGGGGTTTATCAAACAGCATATTACTATAATCATTTCCTGCTATTGCATCTAGTCTATTCCACTGATCCACCACTCTGTTTCTTAGCCAATACCAGAGAGTTTTGAAGACTGATACATTATAGTATAATTTTAAATCTGGTAAGACTAAGCCACCATCTTTTGCACTTCTTTTCATTGAATCCCTAGAAATTCTTGACTTTTTATTTCTCCATATGAATTTACTTACAACTTTTTCTAAGCCATTAAAGTAATTTTTTGGAATTTTGATTGGTAGGGCACTAAACAAGTAGTTTAGTTTTTGGTAGAATTGATGAAATGATGAAATGATTATATTATTATTATTATTATTATTATTATTATTATTATTATTATTATTATTATTATATTAGCTTGGGCTATCCACGAGAAGTTGATGTTTGCCCAGTAATTTAAATCTTATTTTATTTGTGTAATTGTTTTCAAAAAGTTTTTGAGTCTGCTTTGGCAGGTAGACTCCCAGGTATTTTATATTGTCTGAGGTTATTGTGAGTGGAATTTCTCTTGCTAGATCTTTTCTGCTGTATCTTTCTGCTTACTAGTCATATATAGAAATGTTGAGGATTTATGAGGTTTATTTTATATCCTGCAACTTTGCTAAAGTTGCTAATTGTTTCCAGTATTTTTTTGGATTATTTTGGGGGATTCACTAGGTATACCATCATGTCATCTGCAAAGAGTGAGAGTTTTGTCTCCCCCTTCCCCATTCTAATTCCTTCAATTTCTTTTTCTTCTCTTATTGCTGAAGTTAACATTTCAAATTTGATATTGAATAGTAGTGGTGATAATGGGCATCCTTGTTTCACCCCTGATCATATTGGGAATGCCTCAAGCCTAGCCCTGTTGTAAATAATGCTTGTTGATCTTTTCAGATAGATACTGTTTATTATAATCCATTTATTCATCCATTTATTCCTACACTCTTTAGTGCTTTTAGTAGGATTGGGTGCTGTAGTTTGTCAAAAGCTTTTTCTGCATCTATTGATATAATTGTGATTTCTGATAGGTTTGTTATTGATATAATTAATTAAATTCAGAGTTTTCCTAATATTGAACCAACCCTGAAATCCTAGGATAAATTCTACTTGATCATAAGGTATTATCCTAGTGATAACTAGTTGTAATCATTTTGCTTAAATTTTATTTAAGATTTTTGCATCTATATTCATTAAGGGGATAGGTCTATAATTTTCTTTCTCTGTTTTAACTCTTCCTGGTTTAGGTATCAGCACCATATTGGTCTCCTAGAAAGAGTTAGGCAGAGTTCCATTTTCCCCTATTTTTCTGAAGAGTTTATATATAGAATTGTAACCAATTGTTCTTTAAATGTTTGATAGAATTCACTTTTGAATCCATCTTGCCCTGGAGATTTTTTTAGGAAGTTCAATAGCGGCTTGTTGAATTTCTTTTTCTGAGACAGGATTATTAAGTTTTTAATTTCCTCTTCATTTAACGTGGGCAGCTTATATTTTTGTAAATATTCATCCATTCCACTTATATTGTCAAATTTACTGGCATAGAGTTGGGCAAAATAATTCCAAATTATTACTTTAATTTCCTCCTCATTGGTAGTGAGTTCACCTTTTTCATTTATGATACTAGCAATTTCATTTTCTTTATTTTTAAAATTAAATTGACCAGAAGTTTATCAATTTTATTGGTTTTTTCATAAAACCATCTCTTGCTTTATTTATTAGTTAAATAGTTTTTTTGCTTTTGCTTTTATTAATTTCTCCTTTGATTTTTAGGATTTCTAATTAGGTATTTAATTGTTGATTTTAATTTGTTCATTCTCTAAATGCCTATTAAAACAACTCTGAATTACTACCACTCTTTTTATTTTTGGTTCTAGTGATTTGATTTTCCTCTCCCCCTTCTAAAAATTCATATTAATCAGAGATCAGTTTTATTTAATGTTTTTCCTTTGTTATTAGAAAGTATAGCATTAAATTTGCAAATTAATTTACCGTTTCATCCTTTTTATTATATGACAATGGTTCAACCATGAATATTAAATATCTTCCAATTGTCTCAAAAAATAAAGTTTTAAGTTTACTAAGTGGATAAAATTATGTTCTAGAAAAGAAAAAAGTCTCACTAAAATCAAGTCCCAATAAAATCAGCTTATCACAATTAGTCATAACCTGTCACAATAAAGTTATCTTATCATAATCAATCCTCACCTTCGAGGGAACACCAACAGCTGGATTCATACTACTGGGGCATTCCAGAAACAGAACTCTAGAGTCTCACAGGGACAAATGTCCTGGGTTATGTGTCTATACCTCAGGGGAGTCTCTAAAGAACATACCCTGGATTCCCAGCTTAATCAGCCTTCAAATGAAGAAGGCTCTGTGTCAGGTCAAATGATCTATTTTGGGTGGTATTTTTAAGAATCCCAGGAACTGGACATTGAGAAAATACTTCAAAGAGATGTTTATACTTAGGGAGAATGGCCAGTTTTCCCCCAGTCTAATTATTTTCCGTCCCACTTATATATTCAGAATCAGGTTTATCTTGTCAGTTTGAGGTCAGATAATGCACAGCTTTTACTGAAGACAATATGATATTTTTTAATATTCCCAATACATAACAGCATTGAAATGAATAAATATATTGAAAGTCTCCAAGAACTTTAAATCAATGCAATGACTCATCATAACTGCAGAGGATTAGTAATGAAATATACTACCCAAAGAGTTGATGGACCCAAGAAAAAGAAAATAAGATATACATATTTGAATATGGTCAATAATTGTTTTGGTTAAGTATATATGATTTTAAAGGACTTTTTTTCCAGTGAAGGGAAAGAATATTGAGAGGAAAAGGTCAGATAGGGACAGAATAATAAAAAAGTAAAAATAATTTATTTAAAAAAGAAAGAAGAAAGGACCATTGAAAAATGTTTGAATGTATAGAAAGGAATAAAAAAGACAACAAAAATCATTGTCAAGCAGAACAGTATTAAAAGTTACATGGTTAATTAATATATTTGAAAAGAAAAACAAGCAGAAAATGATAGGGAACTAAAGTTTAATGTATGATTTTTCTCTGTTCTTATGTATATATGGAAATGTCTACTTGGTTTTTGTAAGGTTCAAAACCAAAATAAATAAAAATTTCTTCATATTCTGTTTCCCCCTGAACACAAATCATTCATTCCTCTTCCTGTATTCTAATCTCTTGAAAAATGAATTGAAATTATTTATAAATGACATTCAATCTTCTGTCTCTCTGATGTTGTACTCTCCTCCATACATGGAATTCTTTCCCTCTTCACCTTTACTTCTTATAAACCTTACCTCTTTTCAAGACTCAACTTAAATGATATATGCTTAATAACTCCATCCCTCTACCAAAGAAAGGGAAGGCACTTATTGTTGATTGTATTTTAAAGTACTTTAACCTCAAAAAAGAGGAAAGATATAAGCTAATGGTTAGTGGAAATCAAGTGAGATATTTTCTTCATGATTTATTTATTTTCACATTACTACAATAATCTTGTAAAAGTAAACGAAAGCCTCCCTCTCCCCCCCCCCACCAAAAATGATAACAAAACTTCAAGGAAAAATAAAGTGAGAGGTAAAAATGTATATTTTAGTCTGTGTTCAGATACTATCAGTTCTGTCTCTGCAATGAGTTACATTCTTTATAAGTTCAACAGAGAAGTTGCTTCAATATTTTTTCCCACAGTTGTTATTGTTAGCTGTATTTCCCTCCATTCTAATCCTCCCTCCTCCTCTATTATCTCTCCTTTCACTCTTCCCTACCTCAGAAGTGTAGTGTCAGACTACCCTTTCCCATGATCTTCTCTCTCTTCTATCACCCATACTCCCTCCTCCTCCCCCCTGTCCCTTTTCTCCCATCCTTTCCTCTCTTTTTCCCTCTAGGGTAAGATAGATTTCTTTACCCTATTGTGTGTGTATGTTATTTTCTCTCTGAGCCATTTCTTATGAGAATGAAGGCTCACTCATCCCCCTTATCTTCCTCCCTTCCACTCCAGTGCAAAAGCTTTTTCTGTCTCTTTTATATGAAATATCCTAGCCCATTCTACCTCTCCATTCTCTTTCTCCCAGTACTTTCCTTTTTCACCCATTGACTCCATCTTTATAATATGTTATGCCATTATATTCAACTCCTTCCTGTGCTTTGTCTATATATGCTCCTTTTAACTTCTCTAATAAATGAGAAGGTTCATATGAGTCAGAGTAACATCTTCCCATGCAGGAATACAAGCAGTTTAACATCATTAAGTTCCTCATAATTAATCCTCCCATCTACCCTCTCTTTGCTTCAACTGAGTCCTGTACTTGAAGATCAAACTTTCTGTTCAGTTTTGGTCATTTCAACAGGAAAGTTTGAAATTAACCTATTTCACTAAATGTCCATCTTTTCCTCTGAAAGATAATGTTCAGTTTTGCTAGATAGTTTGATTCTCAGTTGTAATCCAAGCTCTTTTGCCTTCTTGAATATCATATTCCAAGTCCTATGAGTACTTAATGTAGATGATGCCAATCCTGTCTAATTCTGACTTTAGCAGCATAGTAGTTAGTATAGCATTTGGCTATAATATTCCTGGGAGTTTTTATTTTGGGATCTCTTTCAGGAGGTGATTGATGGATTCCCTCAATTTCTATTTTGCCCTCTGCTTCTAGGATATCAGGGCAGTTTTCCTGGAGAAATTCCTGAAAAATAAAGTCTATGCTCTTTTCCTTGTCATGAATTCCATATAGCACAATAATTTTAAAATTATCTCTCCTGGACTGTTTTCCAGGTCAGTTGTTTTTCCAACAAGTTATTTCTCATTTTCTTCTAGCTTTTCATTCTTTTGGTTTTGTTTCATTGTTTCTTGATTTCTCATAAAGTCATAAATTACCCTTAATTTCATTCTACATTTGAAGGAGTTATTTTATTCAGAGAGCTTTTTTATCTCCTTTGCCATCTGACCAATTCTGATTTTTAAGTCATTCTTTTCCTCATTGACCTTTTTGACTGCTTTTTCCATTTGCCCTAAACTGCTTTTTTTACCATGTTATTTTCTTTGGTATTTTTTGTATCTCCTTCACAAAGTTACTGATTTGGTTTTTATGATTTTCCCACATTTCTTTCATTTCTGTTCCCCATTTTTCCTCTGCTTCCTTACTTGCTTTTCAAAATCCCTTTTTTTTTTTTTTGCAAAAAGGTGTACAATTTTATTCAATCAGTTTTCATATTCTAGATTCTTGAGGGATAGAGCATCACTAGGATCCTGTGTCCAATGGCCTTAGCAGGAAGATTACTTCTGAATTTGATTTGAACCATTCCACTATTTCCATGAGCTTGAGTAACTTTTCCCCAAATAACTCTTGTTCTGTTGGGTTTCCCACCAGGAGTCTCTGTGTTATTTTTGGCTTTGTATACATAAGCACATCTCTTGCCCAAATAGAATTCAGTTTCATCCCGGGCATAGACTCCTTCAATTTTCAGAAGAGCTTTGTGTTCTCTCTGGTTTTGTAGGCCTCTCTTGTAGCCAGCAAAAATGGCCTTGGACCACAGTCTTCCAGACACTTTGCTGTTCTAGAAGTCCTGTTTCCAGCAGGCCTTTTTTGGCTCTAAGATGGAGGAAAGAGCTCTTTTGAGCACTTCCATAGCCTGAGACCAATTCCTCTTTTTCTTGAATGCTTTGGATACAGAAACTTTCTCTTTGTCATCTTCTGGGTGTGTATTTTGATCCTCCATGGGACCAAAGTAATTTTCTATTGCCATATCCTTTTTCTTCTGTTGTTTTCCCCAGTCTATGACCTGATTTTAACACATTTTCAAAGCTTTTTGGGAGGTTGTTGGGTCATCCCCCTCAGGGACCTTAACTCCTTCAAGGTCTTTTGAGAGGCTCTGACTTCTCTTTTGCCTGTGCTCTGGTCTGTGGATGACCACAATCCTTCCCCTCTGCCTTGGAACTGTGAGGACGGTCCCTGCTCCTCTATTGAAGGCCCAGATTAGGCCCTGGATCTGAGTATGGGCAAAGCAACAAAATCCTATCCCAGGGATAACAGGGAGACCTTTGCAGTTTCCTCGACCCTGTTACTGTTTGTGGGTGGAGAGTTCCAAGAGCAGCTGCTGGGTGGCTCTGTAGGTTCCTGGGACAGGGCTGGCCTGAGACCTGCACTGGTCTGGATTCTGTGCTCATTCTGGTGCAGCTAAGTTTTTCCCCTGACCTAATTTGTCCTTTGTGATCCCTGGGATGAGAGGTCCACTGCCATGGACCTAGACACTCCCAGACCCAGGCACCCTGCAGGTTTTTCCTGGAAGGGTAGAACTGGTTTGTTCCAGTGCAGTGGCAGCCTGGGCCATGATGAGGCTCTTTCCAATCCAGATCCTGGTGAAATAGATCCTTCCTGAAAATCTTTCAAGTTGTCTTGAAATTATTTCCCTTGGTCTTTCTGTGGGTTCTGTCACTGTAGAATTTGGTCAGAGTCATAATTTTATGGCATATGGAGTGTTCTGGGGAAGAGCTTCTGGAAATTCTTGCCCTCCACACTACTATCTTGGCTTCATCCCTTGTAACAGGTTTTTTCCATGGATTGTATATGAGGCAGCTAGGTGGTGCAGTGGATAGAATGTGGGCCCTGGAGTCAGCAGGACCTGAGTTTAAATGCAGCCTCAGACACTTCATAATTACCTAGTTGTGTGACCTTGAACAAGTCACTTAACTCCATTGCCTTGCAAAATCCCCCCAGAAATGATCATGTAGACTTGTACGCAACAGAGAAACAGTTCACAGAGAGAGATAGAAGATTAGTGAGAGACAGAGGGTGATAATGACTGGAAAAAATGCCATGAATAAGGTCACATGCTCTTAGTAAGATTTTTCCTTGGCAAGGAAAATTGTTACCTTTTGATAAGAGACAGGGGTGAAGGGAAGATAGAGGAAGGTATGGCATCCTAGTGATGTGAAATGAAGAGAAAAAGGAACTTTATGTAAATGATCTCATTTTTTTCCATGAAATGTGATGCAAGGTTCTCAAATGAGAGAGATGGGGTAGGGAAAGCTATAGGGAGTCTGAGAAAGGATGAACAGGTTTAGAAAAGTTATTTTGGTTAGCAGCATAGTGAATCGATTAGGGAGGCATGACAGAGTTTTCTTGCTGTAGTAAGAGTCCAGTTGATATTATACAACATAAATTTGTAGTGTACTCAGTCATTATGGTTTTATGACTTTCTCTATTCAGTGATGTGAGACAAGGGACAAAGACAAGGGGCTGTGTAATACAAAGTTAATATTCCAAAGTTAATGCTTGGCAAGATATAAACAGCAATGTAATAATGGGACAAAAGATTCAATAGCAGAAGATACTGTATAATTAACCTAATTCATCACGGGGTCAAGATGAAGAAGAGAGTAGAATGTAGTTGATATCCAAGGAGACAAGTGAGGAGTGGAAATCACAGTGAGAATGAATTAAAGGAAATCATAAGTGGAGGAGGAAAAAAAGAATGATAAAAATCTATGACCAGGAAGTAAATTAATGCATTCCTGAACATGGAAATGAAATCCTAATGGGAAATAAGATTGAGTATCACTATTTCTGTCATGCTCATGTGGGATCAGGAGTAGGTCATAAAAAGGTAGTAAACTGAAGTATAACACTTTGCATTTATCTTTTTATATTAAATCTCCTAAATGTATTAAAAACATAATTTTCATCTTCAAGCCTATATCAATAAACATCTCAATTAACCCAGGACCAAATAGATGACTAGGAAACTAAAGTGAGACTTCCTTGTCAAGTTGATGTCATTTGACCACTTCTGAATCCACTCCACTGAACACTCATCTCTATTGTTCACAAAAATACCATGAGATTGTCAAATACTTTGTTAAAATTTAATGCAAACTCTATCAATAGAATTTGATCAATGTTTTTGAACTACCAGTCTAGTAATTCTGTCAAAAAATAAAAAGGAAGTGAGATGTGTTCAGTGTGGTCTGTTTTTAACTCTACAGGTTTTTTGTCTTCATTTTATGATGTTCACTAATCTTGTCTCTTTGATGGTCACCTCCAGTCATACTGATCTATATGCCGGGGTTACTGCACCCAGGTGACTCTGGAGGAGAAAGTGAGACCTGGTGACTTTGCACACCATTCTTCTCTTAAATTCAGCTCACCTGTTCCTCTTTTTTCTTCCTCCTCCCTCCCTCCCTCCCTCCCTCCCTCCCTCCCTCCCTTCCTTCCTTCCTTCCTTCCTTCCTTCCTTCCTTCCTTCCTTCCTTCCTTCCTTCCTTCCTTCCTTCCTTCCTTCCTTTCTCCTTTTCTTCTTGTACTTTTATATGCACTACTCAAAAGCCCAGTGAGATCTGAGGGAAGGAGGCAGTTAAGATTAGGCCCAAAATGACTCTGGGTCTTCTTGGTTGGCTAACAATGGGTTTCAGTTTAAACCGATTTAGCAATTGTTACCTAATCCCTGAGATACCCTGAGAGTCTTAACCTCTCAACAACTTTTTTCTTTCCTTTTTTTCTGGAAGTGGTCATTCTTGGATTCTTTACTTCATCTCTTTTACCTAACCTTAACTGTAACCTGGAAAAAATCTAGCTTTAAAAAGCTAAAATCTCTAACTGCTTCTGGAGCTATATCCTATCATCATGATCCACATCTGGCCATTGGACTCAGATGACTCCAGAGGAAAAAGTGAGGCTGGTAACTTTGCACAGTGCTCCTTCTCTTAAATTCAACTCAATTGCATGTCATTGCATCATCTCCCCGATGTCCTGTTCTTTTTCAGGAATGAAGGACAAGCAGTAACAAATAACCCCATCTCTTTAAGAACATAGCCTAAAATTTTGCCATAGGGACATTTACCTTTTCCAGTCCTATAGCATTTCCTTTATGTTCCCATTTTTTTTCAAAGATCACAGATAGTGTCTCAGCAATCATATCATCAAGTCCTTTTCCTGAGAATGTTGATCACCTGGGTCTAATGATTTTAAATAGGGAATATTTTTGTGGTCTCATAATTTCTTTACTTTTAGACTTTATTTAAGCCTGATTTTAGATTTCATTTATATTCATTTTTTCTCATTCAAAGACATCTTTGGCAGAGAAAACAGAAGTAAAAAAAGATGAGCAGTTCTTCCTTCATTCTGAGTTTTAACACTTTTCTCATTGCTTTAACATTCATACTCTGTTATCTGATCCTATTTGCACATTCTTTTTAAAAATCTAAGTTATTTAGTGAGTTTCCTGTTCATGTACAATCATCTCTTTGGATGGCATGTCCAAATCCTGTTTGAAATCTGTTGTCCCCATATCTACAATGTATTTCAGCTTGCAAATTCTAAGATGAAGTTATTTATCCCATAAGTCTCATTCTAGCAATCACTTCTTTCTTTTTGATGAAAATAAGATAGAATAGTGATCTAATAAGGATCATTGGCATAAAGATAAGGATAAGATCTTTCACGCAACTCTGTTTCCATAGGTCTTTTCCTAGAGCTTTCTAAGCCTAAAAATGCTAGTGGAACAGGGCTTTCTCTAATACAAACTCTAATAGAGAAAGATAAGCTTTCTAAACTGGTTCCAAACTTGCTCCTATTTATTCCTGCCTATAGTGACACCCAACAGGATTAGATTTTTGAAAAAGGATATTAATTTTCTAATTACCTGCTTCCATCAATGGATCTGTTCCTATCCTTTGATTCTCTGACCAAACCCATTCCTCAATGGTTAGCATAATGCTGCTGTTATTCTATCCCCTTTTCAATGATTCTGAATTCCTGGATGCTTCTGTATAAACACCAACTGCTGACTCAATCACCTCAACTCTGTTCCTTTAATTTTCTCCTTCAGATGTATCTGCCTCTTTCACTATTCTTGTAGACTGCTGGCTACTTTCATTCATCTTAAACATTTTTTTTAAGTCAGCATGTATTTATTAAGCATCTGATGACACACACTACTCTATTCCACTGTAGCTACATACAGAGAGTTATACCTTAGAAGCATTACTCACAAGCATTCTACTTCTATGTTCATGAACTGCAAAATTTCATTATCTGATCATATTTTTTTTCATTCTCTCTTCCTCTGTGCCTCATAATATTTGAACTTGTTCTTCTCACCAGGAGCTCTATTCACTCTTCCCTTTTCCAGGTCACCTTCTCTGAGTTGGTCATACTTTCCTTTCTTTTTTACTTATGTAAATATACTTTTTGCCAAACAAATTCAATTTTATTTTCTACTAATTCCTTGCCTTCTTCTTCAACCACCAATCAAACCTTCCTAAAACCTGAGACTGAATTATTCCTACCAACCATCTCCTTTACTCATGTTCATATGCCACTGGAAGGAACTGAAAAGAAATCACAATTGTACTGAATGTGGGTAATAGGATAAAAGAGTGAGGAGCACTGATAGAAGGGTAGGAGGAGGCAAAAATCAGAAGCAAAATACTTTTTAAAGAGGGAATGATAAAAGATTATGATCAGATAATGGAATTTTGTAGTTCATAAACATATAAATGAAATGCTTGTGAATTATGGTTAGATCCAAGGTATAACTAACTGCATGAATCTATAGTGGATTACATAGACATGTTAGAATATTTGAAGGAGCATTAATGTGTATGCAGTATCCCTCGAATAGGAGAATATGAGAGCAGACAGGGTGAAGGGGGGAGAGAGAGAGAGAGAGAGAGAGAGAGAGAGAGAGAGAGAGAGAATAAACAGGGAGAAAGTAATATAGAGGAAAAATACATAATAATCATAACTGTGAAAAAAAGTTTTTATAACAATTTTCTCCAATAAAAATGTCACTTTTAAAATAAATAGAGAATAGATTCAAATTTACAGAATTAAAAGTCTTTCCTCAATTGATAAATGGTTAAAGGATATGAATAGTCAGTTTTCAGATGAACTAATCAAAGCTTTTTGTAGTGGTATGGAAAAATGGTCTTAATGACTATTGACTACATAAATGCAAATTAAAACAATTCTGAGTTCCCATCTCAAACACATCAGATTGGCTAATATGACAGAAAAAGAAAATTAAATGTGGGAGGGGATATGGGAATATTGAGATACAATGCAATGTTGGAGAAGTTGTATATTGAGTAAATCATTCTATAGAGCAATTTGGAATTATGGTCCAAAAGGCTATAAAATCACATGCCCTTTGACTAAGCAAAATTGATACTAGATTTGTCTCCCAAAGAGATAAAAAACAAAAACAAAGGATACAAATCTATAATAATATTTATAGCTGCTCTTTTTTGAGATGGCAAAGAATTGGAAATTCAAATGATTTTTCAATAATAGGAGAATAGTTGAATAAGTTGTATATGGTTGTGATGGAATACTACTATGCTATGAGAAATGATGAACAGGATGCACTCAGAAAAACTTGGAAGGACCTAAATGTACTGATGCAAAATTAAATGAGCAGAACCAGAAAAAATGTAGTAATTGCAATATTGTCTGATAATCAGCTGTTAATGATTTAGCTATTTTTGGAAATACCATGATCCAATACAGTTTCAAAGGACTTATGATGAAAGTGGACTTATGATCTTCAGAGAGAGGATTGATGAAGTCTGAATACAAATTGAAGCAAATTTTTTTCTTTATTTTTCTTATTTTTAAAATCTGTTTTCTTTCACAACATGACTAACATGAATGCATATTTTGCTTGAATACATATATATAAAATCTATATTAAACTGCTTGTCTTTTCAATGAGGAAAGTAGGGCATGGAGGGAAGAATTAATTTGCAATTCAACAATTTTACAAAACAAATGCTAAAAAATTATTTTTATATGTAATTGATGAAAAAATAAAATAATATTTTAAAAATATGTTGAATGTATCCACTATTGATTTCACATCTAGATTCTACTGGGCACTCACTTGTAGCAAGGCAATCTTGATCTTTACTATAAGAAAATTAAAGCCAAGTGTCACAAACCCCATTTTATCCCTCCTTTTTATCTCACATCATGCAGAATTCACTTCTACATCCAGGACAGTCTCCCTTCTCCTTGACAAAGTCAACTCTTTTACATGTATAAGATCTCATTTTCTTCAGTGGGTTGCCCGTATTCTCATCCCTTACATTGCCTTTTAGTCTTAGACATCAAAAAACTGAGTACTGCAGAATTGACACTTTTGAACTGGGGTGCTGGAGAAGATTTTTTGAGAAATCCTTTGACATCAAGGAGATCAAGTCAGACAATATTTAAAGAAATTAATTCTGCTTATTCACTGGAAGGTCAACTACTGAAGCTTATTCAAATAATAAGCCAAAAGTGACTAGAAAAGACCCTGATGTTGTGAAAGATTGAAGGCAAAAGGAAAAGGGATTAGTAGAGGACAAGATGAATAGATATTGTTATGGTAGTGTCAACTCTTAAAACAAATGACCAGAGAGATACAGAGGTTATGCAACCACTGTAAACTCTAAAATGTCAGAGTTCATACAGGTGATCAAAATCACAGTTAATTTTGAAATAAATGAAATAAAAAGAAAGAGCTAACAGTGCTCTTTAGCAAAATGTTCTCTTTATTCCACCAAGAAGAAAATAAACTAATATGCCAGGGCATCCTCTGATAACTGAGGAGACCTGTTTTAGTGTGGGCATATCTCAATAATATACCAATGGCTATTCAGCAGCCTATATCCCTGACAATGAAGGATTACAACAACACTGAGACAAGTTTGATTCATAGAAATGCTTCATGCCTGGAACATAGGTATTGCTGATGTATATGAGAGTTTGGAGGCAACTTGATGTTGGTGAAAAATATTCTTGGATTTTTCTGTGGCTGGGTTCATTCAGAGAGTGAGCACAAAGAAATGTTGCTGTGACAAGCTCAGGACACAGCTCTGGAAAGCAAAACATCTCCTTATAATAAAAAGAGAGGAGTAAAATAATATTGGTTGCCTTGGCATGGAAGTCCTGACAGAAGCAATGATCACAATCATGAAAAAACTTTGATAGCTTGTAGAGAATAGAATGGTCTGACAAACTATGGTCCATGGGCCATAAAGAATTGAACATGACTGAATGACAACAACAAAATCTATTTGCTCCTTCCCTCTTACCTATAGATATGGCTGTATCACCCCTACTCATTAAAATCCTGATTGTACTAATTGCCCAAGCATCAACTTATCTCTCTCTCTTTTCTCTGAAAAATTCCTTGGAAAAGTTATCTACACTAGGTATTTCTATTCCCTGACTCCTCTCACTGTTTTCTAATCAAGCTTCTGTCCTCATCCTTCAATTAAATTGTTCTCAACAAAGTTATAAGAGTTGTTCATTAAATTAAAATCTAATGGTCTTTTCTCAGTTCTCACCCTTTTTGACTTCTATATAGTTATTCTTGATCATTCTTTTCTCCTATATGCTCTCTTCTCTGTAGGTTTTTATGATACTCTTCTCTTTTTGTTCTGTTCCTACTTAATTGACTACACAACATAATTTTCATCACTATAGCATATAACAAGAAGGCATAAGAAATTAAATTAGAACTTTGGTGGAGTTTTGCGGAAACCCCAACATAATATGTGAAGACAAACAAATGATCCAGAGCCTATGACCAAATACATAACCCAAATTTTATAATAAGATACTGTAAACATTACATAAAAGAAAAAAATTCGAACCTCTTCTCTAGTATGAAGGGAAAGCCAAAAACTTTTACCCTAAATTTCCAGATTGTAGAGATGCCATGCACAGTGATATGGAAAGGGTAATTGTACTCCTCTTTATTCTTGTTTTCTGGTTCTTTAACAATACCATAAGATATAAGCTTAAATATCATTCAAAATTTTGTCCTGGGTCCTCTTTTTTGAACCATTTCTCTATTTGATTTCACTTGGTGAAACTATCAACTTTATAATGGTTCAGTTATTATCTCTAGGTAGATGACCTTCATATTTTTATTTCTAGATCAAATCTCTCTCTTGAACTCTAGTCTCATGAACCATCATGAAATATCTTTTGGATATTTCAAATGAATTGTCTTATAAGAATCTCAATCTCAACATGTCCAAACCAATTCTCATAATTTTCGCATCAAACTGTCACTTATTTCCAACTTCCATATTACTGTAAAGGGCAATACTATCCTTCTAGAACCTGTCTTCCTTGGTTTCTAACTTCTACTCATCAAATTTGCACATATTCTTTTCCAAATCTTGCTATTTCAACCACCAGAATATTTCTCCTATATGTTCTCTTTTCTTTATTTTTATAGCTTTCTCCCTAATGCAGATCCTGATCACTTCTCTCCTTGACCCTTGCAATAAATAGCTTTTTCATTGTTCTCCTCGCCTCATCTCTTAACATTTTCATTCTTCCTCTATTCAGTTGCCAAAGAAATTTTCCTAAAGGTTAGATTTGTTCAGGGCATTTCCCCCTTCCAAACAAATTCCAATGACTCCTTTTAATTTCTTTGATCAAATATAAAATCATTTGACATTTAAGCCTCTTTATAACATAACTTCTTCCTATGTTCCTAGTTATCCTGCACTATTCTCTTTTACAGTCTCTATGATTGACCAACATTGATCTATAAACATGACAATCCCTGTCCATTCTCTGACAATCCCTGACTATTCTCCAAGATCCTGGAATACTTTTTCTCCTCATCTATACCTTTTAATCTTTCTGGATTCCTTCAAAATTCATTACAAATCCTACTTTACATATATATATATATATGCACATATATGAATATAGAAATGAAAACATATATAATAATACATATACACACACAAATATATGCTTGCATACAAGTTTTCATATATTTATCTTGTTTAACCAAAGTTATTTTATGTCCTCTCCCTCCTTAGAATATGAGCTCTTCCAGGATAGGAATAGCTTTGGCTT
Source organism: Macrotis lagotis (assembly GCF_037893015.1). Lineage (NCBI taxonomy): Eukaryota > Metazoa > Chordata > Mammalia > Peramelemorphia > Peramelidae > Macrotis > Macrotis lagotis. Next base: position 445,745,869 of record NC_133658.1, on the reverse strand, counting down.
TCTTTGTATCCCCAGTACTTAATGCCTGTTACATAGTAAAAATCTTATTTTAATGCTTGTTGATTGATTGATTAATTGAGAATTGAAATATTTCATGTCCCTGGACCAGGATTATCACTTATTTCCTGAGCTTCTTACATTTTACTCATCCACTTCTAGCTAGCATTTTGCCTGTCAGGTTTAGAAAATATTCCACATATTCCTTTCAGTTTAGAAAGAATAAAAAAAGAAATCTGCTTATCTTTAACATCTATAGCTGGGTTCACAACCTGAAATAACAATTGAAACACCATGACTAATCTGCTTTAGAAAATGGACATGGGTGAATTATTTTTTAAATGTATTCACTTTTATTAGAAAAATCTCAATGTTAAATTTTTTGAGAGGCGAAGGATGATATAAGGGAAGGAAATCAATATGCCTCAGCACTACTTAAGAAATGTTTTTCATCTCAGAAAATGATCATAAGAACACTTTTGCTATTTTGAAATCCAGTCCAAGCACTTGTGCAAAGATGACCTTTTTTTGTTACATTTTGTGGAGAACTATATATAGCTAGCTGCAATGTCCTAAAAGAGGAGAATGAAATATATAGAAAATGGTGTTTCTTGATGTTTCACCAAAAATATGCACAACGAAGAACTGAGAAGAGTGCAGACTTGGCCCAATATACAACTGTGACTTCAGAGGATTCTAGACATCTGCATTATTCTACAGATCATTTTTAAAAATAGGCATTCTATTTATTTTTGCTAAGAATTATATTCTTGATTGTACTTTTATAATCTATATCAGATTACTCGCTGTCTTGGGTGGAAGGGTGGGGTGAAGGAAGATAGAAAAAGATGGAACTCAAAAACTTACAAAAAGATTAATGTTGAAAACTATCTTTGCATGTAATTGAAAAAATAAAATAAAATAGCAACAAAAAAGAAAAAAAGAATCACATTCTAACTCTTCGACTTTTGTGCATTACAGAGGTGCAAAGAAAAGGTTTCTGAATTTAGGGAAAGTTAGATGTTCCTTTAAAGAGAAAAAGAATACATTTTCAGCTTGATATTATTTTTGTATTTACCACTCCGTATTGTCTTAGACACCATCTTGGCAAAGGGTTCCTAAACAACTGCCACTTTTAGCACTGCTGCCAAAAGGCCCCCTTTCACAATAAAGCATGCTGTGCTTTGGCAGGAAATCAATAAAGTGAAAATCTGTTCTCATCATCCATACATTTACCATCACAATCAACAATCAAAGGCAAGACCTGGGTTCTTTATCCACAGGCTCCAGCCTCCCAATTTTCTGCTATGAAAGGCAGCATAAATTAGAACCCTTGGTTCCTGTTAGCCAGGCTTAATGGGTATGATTTATGAACCATTAAATGAGGTTATGTAAATTGATCCTTAGCAGAATGCTAGTACACAGGTGACAGGTGCAGCACATTCGAATGATGAGTCCACAAGGGTTCTGCACACATCAGATTGCAATGACATTCAGTTTGAGGAAAGAGAAATATGTTGTCAACAAGGAAGTGATTTAAATAGTGCCCTGGGCTTGTCAGCAATTACTCTCTTTTTCTTAATTGCTGCAAACTATATAAATTCTAATAGGAAATAAATTATTGATTTACCAGTTAATGACAAGGGATATGGAGAAGAAGGGTTTAACTATTTTAAAAGCCATATTACTAGTGAGGTCATATCCTTAGAGGATTTCACTTCTGCTGTTAAAATTGAAGAGTTAAATAAAGCCAGAGTTTTCCAAACTGTTGGGAGGCCTGAGTCTCTCTCGGGGGTTATGTGAAGCAATGGCCAAAATTATTAGATATTTTTGACTACAGACTCTCATAAATGCCTTCCTTTTAAAAATTAAAACAGAATATAAATAAAAATCAAAAAAAGTAAGAGTCACACAAATTTACTCCAATAACAGTGAATTCAGCACAGCAATTATTTAATATAGTATTTCAAAAAATATAAAATTTGAGTTAGTGCAGATTTCTACACAGGCTTTCTACACATGGACTTTCTGTCATGAACTTACGACAAAGAAGTTGGCAAGATGGTTGTTTCATTTGAATTATTTTTTGTATACTCAAAGTTAAACAATCTTTATGTGGAAGCTAAAAATATGACTGTCACATTTTTCAGTATAATTCATTTTGCAAAGTATAATAAAAAGCTTGTTTTTTGAAAATAAAACATTTTGAAAATATGTAAAATATATATAATTTCAAATTTTGACACTTAAAAGTACTTATTCATTTTTGTTTTACACAACATTTATTTCTGAATATATTCTCCCATCTTCTCCCTATAAATGTAACAAATAAAAAAAGGCAAAACTAACAACAAAAAACAAGTAACAGTATCAACTAACATATTTATCACATCTAAAAGTTATACAAAACTTTCATTTTCTAGACCTCCACTTCTCTCAAAAAAGACAGGGAAGTGCATTTTTTTTTGCTTTTTTTGTTATGAACATATTCATTGTAATTGCATAGAATTCAGTTTCTCAATTGCATTAAATGTTTATTGTCTTGAATTTTTAAATATGTTGAGATAATATATCTGTTCTTCATTTTTGAAAAACACAACATCGACGCAGCTAGGTGGCACAGTGGATAGAGCACTGGCCCTGGAGTCAGGCGTACCTAAGTTCAAATCTGACCTTAAACACTTAATTACTTAGATGAGTGGCCTTGGCCAAGTCACTTAATTCCATTGACTTGCAAAAGCTAACTAAAAAAGGACACAACATCAGGGAGGAGATGTCATGAGAAGCACATGAATTGGATTTGAGTGAGGGGGGCACTCTGCTAAGTGGCCAGTCTCACTTTCTCCTTCAGAGTCATCTAGATCCAATGATCAGATATGGAACAGGATGACTGGAGATAGCTCTGAAGGCCAGGCAATCAGGGTTAAAGGATTTGCCCAAGGTCACACAGCTAGTGAGAGTCAAGTGTCTGAGGCTGGATTCAAACTCTGGTCCTCCTGACTCCAAGGCCAGTGCTCTATCCAGCTGAATCAATATATAACTGTTTCGGAAGGAAAATCCACCAGAGCAATTGAAATTAGTATAAGCAAACAAAATAAGGGCAAATTGAGTGATAAGTATTTACTTATTTAAGTAATAAGTAAATAAAGGAACACAAGCTTAAATGCCTAGAAAATAGATTCTTTACTGGGATTTGTGAGTTCTTTTATTGATATGGTTGCTTTGTAAAAATACTTTGCTAGTAACTAGCATGAAACAATGTAAGCATCTTGAAATCTATGTATTTAGATTATGTTATCAAAACAAGGAGACTTTTCAAGTTAAAGTTATGTTCTTTTAATAAACAAGAATAGGTTTCAATATGGGGTAACAAAAAGTGTTTAACTTAGAACACTGATTTTAGAGATATGGGACCTGAGTTTGAACTCTGTCCCTTGTTAACTATGTTACTTTGTGCCTCAGTTTACCTTTAAAATGAATTAAAACAATTTATAATCATTTGAAAAATGCTCTACACCATCATTTATTTTTATTTACTTGATATTATTTTTTCTTTTATTACTTTTTAAAATTAATTTTAAAATTTTTATTTATTTATTTTATGTTATTACAATAATCTTGTTATAAGAGTAAACATACACCCTCCTCCCCCCCCAAAGAAGATGAAAAACCTCAAGAATATTGAGAGAGAAAAAAAATGTTTTTCAATCTGTGTTCAGATTCCAACGGTTCTGTCTCTGGGGTGAGTTGCCTTCTTTATCATAAGTCCACCAGAGAAATTTGCTTCAATATTTCTCCTACAGTTGCTATTAGAATATGTATTTACCTCCACTCCATTCCTTTTCACTCTCATTTATTCTTTTCTCTCTCTCCTTTCATCCTGTCCCTCTCCAAAAGTATTTTTTATCTGAGTACCCTCTCCCACAATCTTCCCTCTCTTCTATCACCTATTCCTCCCTTCCTTCCCCCCATTCCCTCTTATACCATCCTTTTCTTCTCATTTTTCTCTAGGGTAAGATAAATTTCTATACCCTATTAAGTGCATATGTTATTTCCTCTCAGCCATTTCTGATGAAAATGAAGGCTCACTCATTCCCCCTCACCTTCCCCTATTCCACTCCATTGAAAAAACTTTCCCCAGTCTTTTGTTTCTAAAAACCACCCCCTTCAGTGTTTTTGCCCTCCTATATCACACCCTCCCCTTTCTTTCCCTTTTTCCCTTTTCCCTTCCCTTCCTTTTGTTAATTCCCCTTATTTTCCCCACTCCCCTTCCCTTTCTCCATCCCCCCCTCTTCTTTTCCCCTTTTAATACTTGAAAGGTTAGATGTTTTATGTTAACTGAGTATGTGTAGGTTGACTTTAAGCCAAATTTGATGAAAAGAAGATTCAGGTGTTTCTCCTCTGCTCCCTTCTTCCCCACTATTACCATAGGTATTTTGTACCTCTTAGTGTAATGAGATTTACCCCATTCAATCCCCTCCCTCCTCCCATCTCTTTCCTGTCCCCCTTTTTAGGGCAGTAGTGGGTTTTTTTTAGATCCTTCTGTCTAAGTCATAGAAAATTCTGAGTGTCTGTCCCTTCTAGTTCTGTACATTCTGTCGAATAGAGTCAAAATTCCTGAGAGTTATTAGAGTCTTTCTCCCAAGTGGGGTTAAAGCCAGTTACATCCCATTGGATAGTAGTCTCATGGGTAGGTCATGAATGTCCATCATTTCTGGCTGGGTGTATTCTCTCTGTTAGAGTTACATTTCTCAAGGTTTATGAGAATGTTTTTTTTTTACCCCCATGCTGGGGTTTAGCCAATTTCAACTTACTGGATTGCATTTTTTTTTCTTTTACCAACACCCCCCCCCCTTTTTTTTACTTTTTCATGTGTTTCTTGAACCTCCTGTTTGATGTCCAAATTTTCTGTTTAGCTCAGGTCTTTTCATCAGAAATTTTTGGAATTCTTCCATTTCATTAAATGTCTATCTTTTTCCCTGGAAGAGAAGGCTCAACTTTGCAGGAAAGTAGATTCTTGGCTGCATTCCAAGCTCCGGTGCTCTGCAAAATATCTCGTTCCAGGCCCTTCGATCCCTTAAAGTTGATGCAGCCAGGTCCTGCGTGATCCTTACTGTGGCTCCTTGATATTTAAATTTTTTTTTCTGGCTGCTTGCAGGATTTTCTCTTTTATCTGATAGTTCTGCAGTTTGGCCACAACATTCCTTGGTGTTTTCATTTTAGGATCTTTTTCTGGTGGGGATCGATGTACTCTTTCAATAACTACTTTGCCCTCCAATTCCATGATATCATGGCAGTTTTCCATCAATATATCCTGTAATATTAAGTCCAGGCTTTTTTTTCTCTTCAATGTTTTCAGGAAGTCCTATAATTTTCAGGTTGCCCCTCCTTGATCTATTCTCAAGGTCAGTGGTTTTGTTTATGAGGTATTTTACATTTGCTTCTATTTTTTCTGTTTTTTGATTTTGTTTAACTGACTCTTGCTGTCTCATGGAGTCATTAGTTTCTATAGACTCCATTATATTTTGGGGGGAGGAGTTTTCTTCATTAACCTTTTGCAACTCCTTTTCCAATTGGTCAATTCTACTTTTGAAAGAGCTTTCCATTTGACCAATTGAGGTTTTGAGAGAATTAATTTCTTTTTGCATTTGCTCATTTGAGGATCTAAGAGAATTATTCTCATTTTGTAATTGTCCAATTGATGATCTGAGAGATTTATTCTTCTTTTGTGTTTGTCCAATTGTACTTTCTAAGGTATTAATCGTCTCCCCCAAATTTTTAAGCTCCTTCCTTATTTCTTCAAGGAAGTCTTTCTGTGCTGGAGACTAGATTGTATTCTCCTCAGAGGTTCCAGGTCTCTCTGAGTTGGGGTCTTTCCCTTCCAGGAATTTTTCTATGGATCCACCTTTCCGCTGACCCTTCTTCATTATGCTAAGACCTTCAGTTGGAGGTGGGGGCTGGTTCACCTGGGCTTGGGATCGCTAAAGGCTTTACTGAGTGCAGTTTCTCTGGCTGGCCAGTAGGAGGTGCTGGTTGCCTTCTCTGGAGTGTCTGTGACCTTGGTTGAGAGACCTTCTCCCTTTGCTGGAAGGGAGGAATTGGAGCTATTGAATTCTTTTGCCTTCAATCAATGATGGGCTTTACCCTGGCCTGAGGTCATTCCTCAGCTGGGCTGGTTCTTTTGCTCACACACCTGGGCCTGAGGCAGAAGTAATTTGCCTTTGTTTGAGGAGAAGCTCTGTGCAATGGAGAGGTGCCCTCAGAGTTTCTCAGACTCAAGAAGCCTAGGGATGGTGTCTACCATTCTCCTGCACCAGAATACTTCTCCCAGCTTGGTCCCAGAGCTCCAGGGGGACAGAACCAACACCAGTGCCTCTGCTTCCCCGTGGACCCAAGCCCCTTTCGTCCAGCCCCACCGCTGATCCAGCAGGTCTGCTCTCAGGCCCTCAGACTCCTGGTTCCAATTCAGCTGTTACTCTGTCTGATGGTTCCAATTCAGCTGTTACTCTGTCTGATCCGGGGCAGATCCTCCCTTGGAGCCCAGACTCACCCGCCCGGATTCATCCAAGGCTGCTGCAGGAGACAAATCCTGAGGTAGCTGTTCTTCTGGCTTTCCTTTCTTGGTTTTCTGGATCGGATTTCTTTTAAGAGGTTTGTTTCATGTGACAGATGGGAAAGAGATCAGGAGACTTTAGAACTGTGCCTGTCTTCTCTCCGCCATCTTGGCCAGAAGTCCGAAAAAACTTTTTCTTGACTCTTTTGTGAAATATCTTAGCCCCTTCTTCCTCTCATTTCTCTTCCTACCATGTTTCCTTTATCACCCATTGACTCCATCTTTTTACTATATTATACCATTATATTGAGCTCCTTCCTGTGTCCTGTCTATATATGCTCCTTCTAAGTGCTCTTATAAATGAGAAAGTTCATGTGAGTTATCAATATATTCTTCACATGCAGGAATACAAACAGTTCACCATCATTAAGTTCCTCATAGTTAGTCCTTCTCGTTCATCACCAATACGTTTCACCAGAATCCTGTATTTGAAGATCAAACTTTCTGTTCAGCTCTGGTTGTTTCAATAGGAAAGTTTGAAAGTTCCCTGTTTCATTGAAAGTCCACCTTTTCCCCTGAATGATGATGTTCAGTTTTCCAGGATAGTTGATTCTTGGTGGTAGACCAAGATCTTTTGCTTCTGAAATATCATATTCTAATCCCTATGAGCCCTTAATATAGATGCTGCCAGATCCTGTGCAATCTTGACTGTAGTGCCATGGTAGTTGAATTGCTTGTTTCTGGCAGCTTTTAGCATTTTCTCATTGACTTGGGAGTTTGTGAATTTGGCTACAATATTCCTGGAAGTTTTTCTTTTGGGATATCTTTCTAGAGGTGACTGATGAATTTCCAAATTTCTATTTTACCCTCTGCTTCTAGGATCTCAGGGCAATTTTGCTGTATTATTTCTTGAAAAATGAATTCTAGGCTGTTCTCCTGGTTATGACATTCAGGTAGCCCAGTAATTTTACAATTATTTCTTCTGGATCTGTTTCCAAGGTCAGTTGTTTGTCCAATGAGATATTTCACATTTTCTTTTAATTTTTGGCTTTTTTGGAAGAGTTTTATTTCTTCCTGATTTCTCTCAAAGTCATCAGCTCCCTTTAGTTCCATTCTGCATTTGAAGGAGTTATTTTCTTCAGAGAGCTTTTTTATCTCTTTTCTAACTGGCCAATTCTGCTTTTTAAGGTGTTCTTCTCATTTACCTTTTGTTTTGCTTTTTCCATTAGGCCTAAACTGGTTTTTAATATATGATTTTCTTCAGTATTTTTTGGTATTTCTTTCACCAAACTGCTGATTTCGTTTTCATGATTTATCTGCATTGCTCTCATTTCCCCTCCCAATTTTTCCTCCATCTCCCTTAATTGCTTTTCAAAGTATTTTTTGAGTTCATCCATAGCTTGAGCACACTTTCGATTTCTCTTAGAGATTTTGGATACAGAATCTTTGAATTCGTCATCTTCTGAATCTTCCCTGGAAACATGGTAATTTTTCTATGGCCATATTAATCTTTTTTTCTTTGGTTTTCTCATTTCCCCAGTCTAAGGCTAATGTACCTCACTTCCAAGGCTTTGGGGGGTTTTGGGGACATGTCACTGGGACCTTTATTCCATCAAGGTTTTATGTTCTCTTGCCTGTGCTTTGATATGTAGGTGACCACAGGCACTCCCCTCTGCCCTGGAGCTGTGAGGAGGATCCCTGCTTGGTTATCTTTGTATGGAAGTTCAAACTGCAATCTGAATCTGAGTATGGGCAAACAACTGAGTTCTATCACAGGGAGAGCAGAGAGAGGTCTGCAATCTCTCCCTACCCCCTTAAAGTTTGTGGGCTGCAGGATGGCTTCCGAAATTCCTGCTGCAGGTTCTCACTGCAGGGCTGTTCTGAGGGCAGTGCTCCCACACTCTGGTGCAGCAGAGTTCTCCTACTGCCCCTTCAAGCTGTTCCTGGTGATCACTGGGTTGTGCTACGGCTGTGGCTTTTTTTCTTTTTTTTTTCTTTTTCTTTTTGCAAGGCAAACAGGATTAAGTGGCTTGCCCAAGGCCACATGGCTAGGTAATTATTAAGTGTCTGAGACTGGATTTGAACCCAGGTACTCCTGACTCCAGGGCCATTGCTTTATCCACTACGCCACCTAGCCACCCCAGTGGCTTTTTTTCAATCCCCGTCCTGGTGAAACACACTTTTCCTATGGAACTTCTAAATTGTCTTGGACTGGGAAATTGTATCACTCAGTCCTTCTGTGGGTTCTGCCCCTCTAAATTTTAGTTAGAGTCATAATTTGATGACTTTTGGAGCTTTGAGGGGAGAACAAGTTACAGGGAAATCCTGCCTTCACACTTCCATCCTGGCTCTACTCCACATTGTTATTTATTAGATAAATACAAATTAAAACAACCTTGGACTATCAGATTGGCTAATATGATTGATGGGGGAAATGACCAATTGGAAGGGATGTGAAAAACTGAGACACTGATTCACTACTGGTAGAATTATGAACAATTCCAAACATTTTGGAAAGCAGTCTGGAATTAAACTGAAAAGTTATAAGATTCTCTAGACCCAGCAATATAACTACTAGATCTCTTTCCAAAGAAGATTAAGGAAAAAAGGGAAAGAAACTAAAATATTTATGACAGCTTTCTCTGCAATGGCAAGGTACTGTGGTATATAATCACTTTAGAATACTTTTATGCTATAAGAAATAATGAGTTTGATGACCTTAGATAGACTTGCATGAAATAATGAAGAGTGAAATGAGCAGAAACAAGAGAACATTGTAGTAGTAGCAACATCATTTTAAGAACAACTTTGAGCAACTAAGTCATTTTATTATTATTATTATTATTATTATTATTATTATTTTGGCTTTTGCAAGGCAATGGGTTAAGTGACCTGCCCAAGGTTACACAGATAAGTAATTATTAAATGTTTGAGGTTGGATTTGAACTGAGATCCATTTGACCTGAGGATTGGCGTTCTATCCATTGTGCTATATAACTGCCCCTCAACTAAGCCATTTTTTGACTAAAGAAACTATTAAGGTGAAAGCTATCTGCACCCAAGGAAAGAACTGATAAATAAAAAGATGCATAGAATTATTTTACATATATAAAATCTGTGTAACATATAGATACATTTGTGTCTAATCTAGTCATCCATAGACCTGGGAAAGAAGTGTACAATCATTTTTTGTATTCTGTTATGAAAATGCTTGTTTTAATTCTTCAGTTCACAATAAAATATTTTTTCTTGGGAAGGATAACAATCCATGTGTTTGATATTTGAAACCTGTAGGAGAGTAAATACTAATTCTCAGACTGCAAAGTTAGATTGCTCAAAGCTTTGTTTAAATAATTGACCAGCTAGGGAGAAACTACTATTTTCAGAAATGGATTCAACGCCTTAAGGGTTGAATTTCAAAACCCTCAAGTTTTGAGGTATCATAAACATATTATATATGTTTATATACATAATATATGTATATGCACAAATATTCTTCTGATATAGGTATACATATATTGTTGTGAGAATGTTATATATGTTTATGTGCATATAGTATATTTGTATATATAATGTATATATATATTTGTGTATATTTTAAATATAACATATATATATATATATATATATATATATATATATATACCTAAATAGAAAGCATTCACTAGATATTCATAAAATGCTTGCTTTGTGGCAGGTAGTTCTAGAATTACAAAGAAAAATAAAAGACAATCCCTGACCTCAAGGAGCTCATAATCTAACAAAGGAGAAAACAAAAAACTATCTATATATAAAACAAACTGTATACAGGATAAATAGAAAATAAGTAACCAAGATGAGTCATTAGAATTAAGATGTATTTTATTATGGACTTGAAGATTTTCAAGGAAGTCAGGAGGCAGAGATACGGAAGGAGAGTTTGCCAGACATGGGGAATAGTCAGAGAAAATGTCTGGAGTTAGGATATTTTTTTCTTTGAGAAATAGCAGGGAGAAAAAGTTTACTGCATAAAAGAATATATGGTAATTGGAATGGAAAGCTAGAGCAGGCTATGAAGAACTTGCAATGTCAAAACAGAGTTTTATATTTGATCTTGTAGTGTCAAAATAAAATAGAAATTAATATCTGAAGGTCACATATTGGATTTAGAAAATGCAAATTAGCATAATCTATATTATATTATGCTTTTATTTATTTTGCTAAACACCACCAAATTATATTTTAGTATGAATCAGGGAGTTTTATGGTTTATCTAATCTAGTGAGTAAATATCTCTGTATTTAAGTAGCAGGGAGGCACTGGAGTTTATTGAGTAGGATAATGAATTGATCAGACCTAAGCTTAAGGAAGAACAGCAGAGAGTAGGATTGACTGGAGTAGGAAGACCAATTAGTAGGTTATTGCCAAGGTTATTGTCCAAGTGGGAGGTGATAAGGGCTTGTACTAATGGTGGCAATGTTAGAGAGTAGAAGGATATATATGAGAGATATCATATGAAAATAAAATTGTTAGACTAAAAACATTGTCTATGAGGACTGATATTGAGTGAGGAATCAATGATGAAACCTGGTTTGTGAGTCTAGGAGGTGGGAAAGATGTTGATTACTTTGATGGGGGGAGAATTCAGTTTTGGACATGAGTTTAAAAACCCTAGAGGGCATTAATTTGAAATTTCTAATAGGAATAGGTATCTAATAGTAGAGGTTAAAGCTAAACTAAATGATCTTAGAATCATGTACATATAGATGAAAATTGAATTTATAGTATCTAATAACATCACAAGTCATATAATCTAGAGGGAGAAGAGAAGGCCAAATACAGAGACTTGGAGAATAATCATGGTTAATAGGTATGACTTGGATGAAGATCCAACAAAAGAGACTGAAAAGAAGCAATAAGATAGGAGAACCAGAAGCAAATAGTGTCCCTAAAAGTTAGAGAGAAGAGAATGATTGCTTGTCTCAATGACTGTAGAGAGTTCAAGAAGTATGAGGATTTAGAAAAGGCAATTAGATTTTGCTATTAAAAGATCAGTAGCAACTTTGGAATTTGGTTGGATGATGAAGTTAGAAGTCAAATTGTAGAGATTTAAGAAAATGAAAGAAGAACCTGAGGCACTTATTGTAGACACTACAGTCTTTTGAAGGAGTATAGTCACAAAAAGCAAAAAGATAACTGGAATAATAAATTAGTGGTGATGGAAGGAGCATATAAGGGTTTTTTTGAGGAGGGGGAAGACATGCACATGCTTGTAGGTAATAGGGAAGCAGATGGTAGACAAGGAGAGAGTGAAGATTAGTGAAAAAGTGGTAATGATAGAGGGTACAACTGTTAAGAGAAAATGGGATAAACTGGAATCACTTATACATATTAGCTTTAGTTAAAAGTCTCATCTCCTTTCTTTCACAGTATGACTAATCTGGAAGTATGTTTAAAATAAATATACAATATAACTTAGATTACTTGCTGTCAAGGAGAGAGGAGAGGGAGGGAAAATCTGGAATTCAAAACCTTATTAAAATGAATGTTGAAAATAATCTTTGCATGTAATTGGGAAAATAAACAAATTTTTTAAAATTAAAAAAGTTTATCTCTTCATATGAGATAGGGATGAAAGGGGAGAAAATGGCATAAGGCATCTGAGTGACATCCAATGAGGAGGAGTGAAGAAGAGTTTTAGTGAATGGTGTCAACTTTTTTCTGTAAAATATGATTTAAGGTTCATAGATGAGAATGTTAGGGAAAGGGCAATCATGGTAGGCCCAGTTAAGGTAATGCAACATATATTTTATATAACAGAAGAGTAATTTTCCTACTTCAGTGAGAGAGACAGAGACTCAGAAACATAGGGGGAGAGAGAGAGACAGAGAGAGAGAGAGCTCATTCAATGCTAATTTGGACCATGTTAAATAATAAAGGTAAAATATAAAATGGTCAATTAGAAATCTTTTACAAGGGTGATTAAGGAATTTTCAAAGGCATCTTCAGTTTGAGCTATGCAGTCAATAGAAAATGATTCACTATTAGCCAACCAGAACCAGTTATAGAATGTTCATACTACCCGCTCTACAAGTATTTCCATTATGTATCATTTCAAGTCTATAATTTCAAGTCCTAATCATCTTCATGTGAGAAGAAAGCATCAGAAGGGCTCTGTGAAAATACCAGTATCTGTTCATGCAATTTAGAAAGATCTTAAAGGTAATTTATTCTAGACCTCTTCTTTGTACCTGGCATATGGTAGGCACTTAATAAATGCTAGTGGGCAGTTAGGTGGTAAAATGGATAGAGCACTGAATCTGAAGTCAGTCAGAGTGACCTGAGTTCAAATTTGAACTCAAACACTTAACTAACTGTGTGACCTCTGGACAAGTTATTTAACATCTGTCTTCCTCAGTTTCCCCATTTATAAAAGGGGGCTGATAATTATGGCATTTAAATTTCACAATTGTTTTGAGAATAAAGTGTGATCATATTTGTAAAGCACTTTGAAACTTTAAAGAGTATATTAATACTTTTTATTACTGTTACCTAACTTGCACCACATGGAGAGACTGAAATTCAGGGAGGTTAGGAATAATATTTCCTGCTCAAGAAGTTATACTCCAATTCACACAGCTAATAAGTGATACAGGTAAAATTACAATCCCTGTCTTCTGTCTTCAAATACTATGCCCTTTTCATTTTGCCACATTGTCTCTCATCTCTCCTGTATTTTGTGTTTTACCTGTATAAATACAGGCAGACTGTCTCAAGTTTTTTCTCTAAGTGACAAGCATGTTGCTAATTTTTATTCAATGCCAATAAGCAATAATATTGCAATTAATAATAGCTTCCAAGATTCTTTATCTTAGGTAGAAAATACCTCAGTATGATGAAAAGTGTAATATTCTTATCCATGTTGAAATCAGGTCCCCACAAAAGTATTCAGGGAAATTTGTTCCAGAGAAAATCATTAGTTGTTTTTCTCTCTTTTGGTTTTTTAATTCAGTGAAGATTTTTCTCAGGGAATTCAGCTACCTATTCTGGAACATTATTCCTCTGCATTCCAGTTCACCCTAAAGACTGAAGATTGCATTCTCTCCCCTTCCCTGCAAGAGAATCCACCTGAAAGGATGGATACAAAAGAAATGTGGACTGTGTGAATACTTCAGGAGCAAGATGTAATGCACATTAGTCAACATGTCTTTGAAATAAGGAATGCAAGGCATGAATAATTGTCTTGATAGTTGTTCTAGGAAGATAGCTACAGCTTTATCCACATAAATATTTTCTATCTATCTATCATCTATCTATCTATTTATCTTTCTTTCTCTATCATTTATTTCTCTATCTGATACTGGGCAGAAATATTCAATAGACTCGAGATTTAGGAAAAGCTTAAAAACTGATTTTATTGTTGGGTGAGGAGCTTTGGAAGAGAGATTCTGAGACCAGCACTCAAAGGTATCATTCTGTATACAGGAGCCAGTAATGTATTTGTTAAGTCATAAATTCATAACTAAGTAAATGTGTTTCTGACCACTGTAATTGCACATTGTAGGGAAAACAGATGCAGACTTTAAATGTCCGATGGGGTGCACTTTGCATAAAGTTCAAATAATCTTTTAGCATCATCTTATTTCTGAGAAGTCTTAGGACATAGTTCTAACATAACTTGCATTTAGATTCAGTCTAGGTTTTCAACTATGTGATAAAAATACCCCTAGCTCCCATTCAAAACAGTATTGTATATCAGATATAGGTTAACCTTTATTTTGTCCCATAGAAAAATGCATAAAGGACTTACAGTAGAAACTAAATAACTGATATGAGCCTCACCTTTCCATAGGGGAAAAGCTCCTTAGCCTCATAGTATCAAAATGTTTTTGTGGTTGCTATTGGAAAAAAAAATAAAGTAACTTTTCTTTAAAAGGCAAATCCTCTAAAATCTCTGTGACTCTCATTTTCATCCCTGTGACTCTCATTTTCATCCCTGATACTTTAAAGATATTCAGTCTTCATCTCTGAAATATACAGAGAACTGAGTCAAATTTATAAAAAAAAGGCAAGTCATTCTCTAATTGGCAAATGGTCAAAGAATATGCAAAGTCAATTTACAGATGAGGAAATCAAAGCAATCCATAGTCATATGAAAAATTGCTCTAAATCACTAGTTATTAGAGAAATGCAAATTGAAACATCTCTGAGGTACCACCTCACACCTCTCAGACTGGCCAATAAGACCAGAAAGGACAATGATCAATGTTGGAAGGGATGTGGGAAATCTGGGACACTAATACATTGTTGGTGGAACTGTGAACTCATCTAAACTTTCTGGAAAGCAATTTGGAATTATGCCCAAAAGGCAACAAAAATATACATACCCTTGGATCCAGCAGTATCACTTCTGGGGCTATACCCACCTGTACAGAAATGTTCATAGCAGCTCTGTTTGTGGTGGCAAAGAAATGGAAACTGAGGGAATGTCCATCAATTGAGGAATGGTTTAACAAACTGTGGCATATGTATGTGATGGAACACTATTGTTCTATTAGAAACCAGGAGGGATGGGAATTCAGGGAAGCCTGGAAGGATTTGCATGAACTGATGCTGAGTGAGATGAGCAGAACCAGAACATTGTACACCCTAATAGCAACATGGGAGTGATGATCAACATTAATGGATTTGCTCATACCAACAGGTCACCAATCAGGTACAATTTTGGGGTATCTGTGATGGAGAATGACATCTGTATCCTGAGAAAGAATTGTGGAGTTTGAATGAAGACCAAAGACTATTACCTTTAATTTAAAAAAAAGTCTTATTATGTAATTCTTCTATATCTCACACTATATGTTTCTTTCTTAAGTATATGATTTCTCTTTTATCACATTCAACCTAGATCAATGCATACTATGGGAATGACATAAAGACTAAGAAACTGACTTCTGTGGGAAGTGGGGGCAAGATTGGGGGGAAAATTGTAAAACTCAAGATAAATAAAACCTTTCTAAAATAAAAAAGATATTCAGTCTTGTTTATTCCATAATGGCTTGGAAACCCCCAAAAGGGAAAATGTGACTAAGATAGGTTGGTTTCTACTAGACTTCTACCGTCTCAATAGTTCATATTAACAGAGGAGGACAAAGTTCAGTTCTTTTGCTTCTCTGTTTTGAGGCTTTAGTCTCTTGTTTTTCCTACCTGAGGGAAGGTGAAGAATTTTCTTCTCCCTTATAGAATGATACTGACTATAAATCCCCCTTCTCTTCCTAAAAGGCTGGAACTTAGGTGGTCTCTCAGTTCATATGGATGATAGAATATGAGATATCCATGTGCCTTTGCCCTAAAGTTCAATAAACAAGCATCTATTCAGAACCTATCATATGCCAGTCACTGTTCAAAGTACTAAGGATACAAGGGATAGCAAAACAATCCCTTAGGGTCTTCACAAGAAAATGGGAAAGAAAATATGCAAAAAAAATTATGTGCAAATTATATATATATATCCAGAACAAATTGAAGATAATATCAGAAGGAAAGCATTAACATTGAAAAGGACTTGGAAAGGCTTCTTGAAGAAGATTTTAGTTGAGACTTGAAGGAAGTCACTTCTTGAGAGAGAACCTTCTTCCTCCATGCTAAGATCAAGTCTGCTTCTACCTGTGTTCCCAAAAAGGCAAAATGAAAAAATGGGGAAATGGTTTAAAGGACATAATTTTGCTATTAATTTCCCTTTATAAATTCAGTTCAACCAAATCATTCTTAAGGACTAGGAGATGTTCTTAATCTTCTTTATGAGATTGTTCCTTATTGTCACCATTTGAACAGCTCATTTTCTTCTCCTTTCATAAATTTCTTTGTTGATATCCTTTGCTCACATTTTTCTTCTAAATTCCTTTTTATCAATAGGCATGCCCCCACTATGTTTATATGAAAGATGCAAAATCCTTCAGGCTTCATATAAGTCCATTAGATTGACCAAAGAACTACTCTGACAAATCTATAATATTATCCCTCAAATTAAATATCTGAAACCTCTAGAAATCAAATCAGAACATTCATGTACACTATCCTTTTATTTCTATGTTTCAATAGCTCTCTGCACAATCCTTATTCCTGAAAGTCTTCCCTAATACTTTCTATTTCTTCCAAAAATTGTAGTCTTGTCTTTGTTAAACAGCTCCTATATACTCATAAAAATCAAAATATTACTCTTAAATGAAAGTACAGAAGTATCATAGCTGAGTAGACCTTGCTTTTTTATAAAATAAGAGTTAGATTATATCAGAGGTCTGCAACCTTTAAAAATCATATGTATCTTTCAGCTAAAATATAATAAGAGCTATATTTATAGAACACTTTAAAACTTTCAAAGTACCTTAATTTATTTTATCCTCATAACAATTTTGTGATAAAGGTGCCATAATTAATTATTCTTATTTTATAGGTAAGAAAACTGAGAATGAACAAGGTTGGGTACCTTTCAGGTTAACATAGCAAAATATGTTCATATGTATATAAATGTATATAATGTATGTATTGATATATTATTTTTATATTAGAAGATACACAAAAAGTGAATTTTAAAATTTGTGAGATAAAGATGAAATAAAGAAAAAGATAGTGGGATAGCATTCCATAGAAAAAAGGTATATTTTTTCAGGAAATTCAGAAACTAGAGAAGGGATGTATAATGAAAAACATTGAGGGAGAAATAGAACAGCAAATAGATGGGAAACATCATAATCCTGTTATACTGAGCCCAACTATCCAGACATCTGTCAGTGCTGTCTTTCTGTCAAAAGAAAGTTACCTTAGTAATAATGTCATACTTCAAAAAGTGGAAGAGCCAACAAGGTGAAATTTTCTAGATTTGCTTTTCACTAGCAGAGTAGACTTAGTTTCCTAGAGTTTTGACAGAAGACAGTAAATCTAGACATAATTTAATATGTACCCTAGATTTGGGCAAAAGCAGATTCAGAAGAATTCATAGGAAAGATAGTTAAGATTCTATGTATTAAAATTTTCCAGGGAAATCAGACAAAGAGGGATAGGAGGCAGTGAAGAATTAAATTCTAACAATACAAAGAGAAGTAATTCCAATGAGGAAAAATGGCATTTATCTGAAGAGATTGATATTAATGCACAGAGAACTCAGTAACTTAAATTTAAAAATAAATATTCAAAAGAAAAAAATCAGTCCAGATAACAAAAGTTGGCTATACAAGTGTGATGCAGTATTTACCAAAAAATCCATCAGGAAGCCTAAAACTCTGAATGAGATGAGACTGCTGTGGAAAGTTAAGGGCAACTAAAATGGTCTTTTTAAAGCACTATTGGGAGAAAATAGATGATCAGAGCAGAAATAAGAAGTTTACTGTGAAGAGTGGGACAATAATAGTAAAAGAGCACCTAGTTACCTTTTCTGAATTTGAATCACTTAATCCAGATGAAAGGGCTGGCATTGATAAATAATTAATCCACAAGTTATTATTTATTAAACACCTTCCAGGAATTATATGAAGTTCAGGGAAGACAAATCAAGAGACTGAAGCAAAGAACTAGCATTCTAATGAAATGGTAGATGTGATGATTGAGCAAGACATAAAAGATCACAGAAACCAAGAAAAGAAAGGAAAAAGGTACCCCTCACACCTATCAGATTGACCAATATGACTAAAAAAGGAAAATGATCATTGGTGGGTGGGATATGAGAAAACTGGCACACTAATACATTGTTGGTAGAGTTGTGAACTGTGCTCTGAAGAGCAATTTAGAATTAGGCCAAAAGCCAATAAAACTATGCATACCCTTTGATTTACCAATACAACTACTAAAACTATATCCTGAAGAGATTATGAAAAAAAGGTGAAAAACCTACTTGTATAAAAATATTCTTAATAGTTCTTTTGGTGTTGGCAAAGAATTGGAAATTGAGGGGATGTCCTTCAATTGAGGAATGGCTGAGCAAGTGTGGCATATGAATGCAGTGGAATACTATTGTTTCTATAAGAAATCATGAGGGTTGGACTTTCAGGAAAGCCTGGAAAGACTTACATGATGAACTGATGTTGAGTGAAATATGCAGAATCAGAAGAACATTATATACACTGACAACAAGAATGGGTCAATTATGATGAACCTGTTTATTTCAGCAGTACAATAATCAAAGACAATTCTAAAAGACTTGTGATGGAAAATAACATTCATAGTCAGAGAGGGAACTGTGAAGTTTAAATACAATTTTTAAAAGTTGTCTTATGTATTTTTTCTAATTTTTTTCTTCCATTTAGATTTGATTCTTCTTTCACAACATGATTAGCATGGATTTATGGTTAGCATAATTATATGTAGAGAGCCTATATTAGATTGTTTTCTGTCAGGGAGAGGGAGGGAAAGAAGGGAGGGAAATAAATGTAAAACTCAAATCCTTGCAAAAGATGATTGGTGTGTTGTTGGAAAAACAAATTAGAAAATGTCATGCCAGACTAACTATATTTTCATTTTTACATGATTACTTTGAGAATGATGTTATTCATATACCTCATCAAAATTTTAAGAAAATTTTATTATTTTTTATTATTATTTATTTTTATTATTATTTATACTATTATAATTGAAAATGGAAAGATATGACTCAGATTAGTATGATCTGATGGACATAGAATTTTTTCAATGATCAAACCCAAAGAGTAGTAATTAATACATTCATGATATCATGCCAGGAGGTCTTCAGTAGATTGTTCCAGGTATATTTGGCCATGTTTAACATTTTTATCAGTGATTTGGGATCATTACATTTGCTGTTGGAGCACTGACCTGACACTATTAAGATGAAATTTAATATGAACAAATGTAAGTGTACTTGAGGAAGAAAAAGTAGCTTCATAAAGAAAATGTGGGGTAAGCATGTAGAGATAGCAGATGTTCTGAAAAAAAGTCAGGACTCATATGACTCAGCATGAATATAGCAATCAGAAATGTTGATGTATTCTTGGGATTCATGAGGAAAGGCATAGTCCCAAAGAATAAGGAGTTCATAGTCCCATTTTACTCTACCTTCATCAACCTTCAGCTGAAGTAATGGATTTAGTCTGAGTCATCATAAATTAGAATGACCTTAGCAATTCCAACTGAGGAAAATTAGAATAGTAAAGCCTTTGAAGTTATACCATGGAGAAAATAAGATTTGGAGTTTGGGAGTGGGAGAAATATGATAGCATCTTCAAATGTCAATTACATTAAATTAAAAAGTTTGAATAACTATCATGATTAGAAGGAAGTAGACTTGTTCTTTTGAGCTCTACTGGACAAAAATGGGAGTAATATTTGGAAGAGGACAATTTGGTTTGAAATCAGTAAAAACCTTCTAACTTTTGGAGCTGTCCAAAAGTGGAATGATTTTCGCTGATAGGTAGTGATTTTCCCTTCCTTTGAGGCCTTCATCAAGGCCTGATGACCATTTGTTGAAGATTTTATAGGAGGGATTTCTTTTGTATATGATTTAGCTTAGATGATTTCTTTTAATTCTCAAATCCTGTGGTTCTGCAATATTTAAAATTTTATTCTGTTTTATTGCACAAACCTCTTTTTGTTCTTACTAAAATGTTACCTATTAATAATTGATGTGTGAATATGCATAATTTTAATAAAGGAAATGTTTTTGAAAATTATTGTTTTTAACATTTTGAAGTATAACATTTCAAAAAATTTCACTCAAAGTTCAGCTTATTTTGATATTTCACTTTAACATTTTGTCACAGTTGAAACAAATAACTTGGCAAAGATATATGTATAAAATTGGAGCAAGTACCACATTGATTGCTATTATTAAATTATAATTCTCATTTTCTAGTCCATTTATGCAATTATATAATATTTCTTTGAAATTTAGTTCATAAATTTATATGAACTCAATGAAGATCTTTCAAAGATTTTTAAACTGATTAAAAATTCCAAGTTTTTAAAGGAAATATATATTAACATATTTCTAGCAACAAAAAATTGGTTTTTAAATATTGTAATAATAATGGTAACTTAAAGCAATCAATTACCTCATATCTCAAGGAGATTCATCATTACTGATAGAAGATACAAATCTGTAATTCTCTCAATATTTTTAATTGTTTGGTCAATTTGTGAGATATGATTATGGAATCACTGTTTTTAATCTGATAATGTAAATTGTATAAGGAATAGAGTTATCATCTCTGCTATTTGTTTTTCTTGTACTCACATTATTATTATTGTTATTATTATTATTATTATTATTATTTTCAGTCCATGATTTCATTGTAGATATATTTTAAAGTTACATAAATTTTTTGAGCATGACTTCATTTGAAATTATATAACAAGCTAGATAATAAATAGGTAGGTTAATGGAACATCGTAGACATGCAATTTAAAACAACAGCAATTAAATTTAATAACTTTGTATTTGACAAGCATAAAAATTTAAGATTGGGAATAAAATTTGGGAATAAAAATTTAAGACTTGGTAAAAAATTATTGGAAAGTAGTATGGCATAATTTGGGCATATTTTATACTATTTAGCAAAATAGGGCCTAAATAGATACATGGACTAGATATAAAGAAAGATATCATAAAAAAATTTGAAGGACATGGGACATAAATTTTATTGGATTTAAGGATAAGCAATCAATTTATGAATAAATAATTAACAGAAAAGAGTAAGAAATAAAATGGATAATTTCAATTAAGTTAAACTAAAAAGGTTTTGTGTGAAGAAAATAAATGTAACAAAGATGAGATGAAAAACAGAAAATTGGAGGAAAATTACAGATGGTGTCTCAGATGGTCTCAAATATGCAAAGAAGATAGTCAAATCTATAATCATACTGTCATTCTCAAATTGATAAATGGTCAAAGGATATGTTCAGGTCTAAAGAAATCATAACAATAAAGTCATGTGAAAAAATGTTCTAAATTATTATTAATTAGAGAAATGTAAATTAAAACAATTTTTTTATAATTTTATGCTTACCAGATTGACTGAAATTATTTTTTTAAAGTAAAACACACATTTATTTGAAAAACTCATCAAAGTATGGCTGGCATTCTTTTCAGTATAAAAAAAGTAAAGCAAGGTTGCCTTCTTTCCCCACTGTTATTTGCTCTAAAAATGCCAGTGCTAACAATAAAATGAGAAAAAATCAAAGTGGAGACAAGATTATCCTTGTTTACAGATTTACTTAGAAAATATCAGAGAATCAACAAAGGAATAAATTAAGAATAGTTTCATATTAAAGCAGATGTATATCAAATAATTTATAATAGTTATCAGCATTTCTATTTAGTAAAAATACAATCTAGAAAGAAATAATAGGACAATTGCAAATCAAATACTGAAAATACCTGAACGTCAAATCTACAAAGACAGACTCTAGACATTTTGAAGTATAATTGCAAAATAATTTTTTAAAAAATATAAATATTTTATTTGTTTTTCCAAATATATATAATGGGAATTTTTACCAACCATTTTTTTGCAAGGTTTTGAGTTTTATAATTTTTCTCCCTACATCTCTTCCTTTTCCATCTCCCTTGACAGAAAGCAATCTGATATAGGCTTTACATTTGTAACAATGCTAAACATAGATTGATATTTAATGCATTGTGGGAGAATAAACAGATCCAAAAGGAAGAAAGAATAAAAAAGACAACTTTTAAAAATTGAAAATAAAAAGCTTTGGTCTTCATTTAAACTCCACAGATCCTTCTCTGTTTAAAGCTGGTATTTTCCATCATAAGTCCCTTAAAATTATCTTTGATTATTATACTGCTGAAATGAACAAGTCCGTCATGGTTGATCATCACCTCGTATTGTTGTTAGTGTGTATAATATTCTTCTGGTTCTTCTTAGTTCACTCAGCATCAATTCATGCAAGGATTGACTGAAATTATTGAAGGGAATAATGACCAATGTTGGCAGGGATGTGAAAATTCTTGATGGTGGAATTGTAAACTGATCCAATCATTTTGGAGCTCAATCTAGAATCATGTTCAAAGAGTTAATAAGATACTTATACCCTTTGACAAAGCAATATCACTACTAGGTATATTTCAAAACAAGAGTGAGAAACAGAAAAGAACCTACATATTTTGAAATATTTATAACAGCTCTCTTTGTGGTAGCAAAGAACTGGAAATTGTGGGGCTGCTCAGCAATTGGGGAATACCTGAACAAGCTGCAGTATATGAACATAATGGAATACTACTTCACTTTCATAAATGATGACCTCAATGACCATAAAAACATGAATAGACTTGCATGAAATAATGAAGAATGAAATGAGCAGAACCAAGAGAACATATATGCTAACAGCAATAGTGTTTTAAGAACAATTTTGAGTAACTAAATCATTTTGACTATTATAAATACCTAAATTAACTAGAAAGATCCAGTGAAGGAAGACACAATTTGCAACCAGAAAAAGAACTGATAAATAGAAGTAAAAATAGAATGTTTTTATGTATTTGTGTTTTTGTATATGCATATTTGTTTCTAATGGTATCAATCTCTAAGATGAAGAGAGAGGAAAAAAAAGAAATTTATGGGATAACTTTATTATATATTTTAAAAGCTAGCAAGTTGTACACAATAGATTGGTTTCATGTTCAGCCATTTTTTATTATACTATTTTATAGAAATGCTTCTTTTATTCTATAAATTAATAGTAAAGAATGTTTTTAAAAAGAAAAAACAAATATCACATAAACTGAATTTAGAATCAGAAAAAGAAATTAGATAACATAATTCAAAATTTCACTTAGACACATATTAACTATAATATATCATAATATATTGAAAATGGTTGAATAAATGAGTAGGGTATCACTGTCAACCTCTCTGTATTGTGAAACTACTCCCCTTCCTTCAGAATACCTTTCAACATGTGGAGAGAATGAGGGCACCAGTGTCATCATATATTATATATTAGTATAGCATAATTTTTATTTTTAGATAAAAATAAGTAGAAATAAGCCTGTTTAACATTTTCTTCTTATATCCTATTGGATTATTTAGTCCACTCCCTGGAACATCTCATTTTAGAGAGTACTGAAACAATTGGCCTTTAAGGATTCTTCCAACTCTAAATCATAATTCGAGATCTGAGTTCTCATCCTAATGCTGCTACAGTTGTGTAGCCTTTGCCAAAACATTTAAACTTTCTGAATGCCAGTTTCCTTGCCTGAAATTTGAGGGATGTTGGACTAGATAGCTGTGTTAACTTTTACTCCAAAGCTAACATTTTATGTTTGTAACAGTTTTCCTTAAATACTATCTTTTTTATCAGTTTATCTCTATTTTAAAGTACAAATATATCAATATATCACATATAGACATCTTTGTTCAATGTCCAAAGAACTTTATCATCTATATCATATGATAGTAACAATTATTATTATTCTAATTATATAACACTTTGGGGTGGCTAGGTGGTGCAGTGGATAGAGCACTAGCCCTGGAGTCAGGAATACCTGAGTTCAAATCTGACCTCAGACACTTAATAATTACCTAGAGTGTGGCCTTGGGCAAGCCACTTAACCCCATTGCCTTGCAAAAAAACCTCAAATAAAATATAAAATAAAATAAAATAAAATAAAACTAATTATATAGCACCTTAAAGTAGTTGATATAAATTTGCAATTTTTTTATATTTCTCTAGGCATAGAAGGCAAAAAATAATTTGAGTCTCACAACATATGGTAACTAGCTAGATAATTAGTTAGTGTTAATCTTCAGTTTACAGATGGAAAAAACTGAGACTCAAAAGACTTAATTCAAATCCTGTCTTAGACTCTTAGTAGATGTGTGACCCTGGGCAACTCAATTAATCTCTGTTTTCTCATCAGTAAAATGGGGATATCATCTGCTTCCCAGAGTTGTTGTGAGGATCAAATGAGATAATACTTGTAAATCACTTAACATGTTGCCTGGCACACAGTTAAGCACTATTTAATTGTTAACTACTATTATTAAATGACTTGCTCAATGCTACACAATTTATGTGTGAAAAAGATAGAATTCAAACTATAGTCTTACCTGATGTTTGACTCAAATACCTTTTCTACTGTATGCATTCTCATCACTGCCTGACCCATTAGACTTTATTTTTCACTACTTCCATATATAGACTCTTTAATCAGGTCAAGTCATGGCTAAGTTATCTGCTGTCTACCACAGATTTTCAAGGTGATATGGATAAGTATGCTCACAAAAGTATCATTTTATCTCTGGTTTAAATGACTATAGCTAGGGTTTGAAGATCTGCACTTGGTTTTCCATCTGACTTTTGAACACCCTTTCTCTTCCCAGAAATAATTTACACTGTTCATCAGTTCCAAATCTCCACTGTCCAGAGCTACTTTATTTGACTTTTGCATATGTAATTAACTCAGTAGACTCTTCCTTCCCATTTACTAACCTACATCAATCTCTTTCTTCAAAAGATTATTCCAAAATTTTCATATATTCTTATTTACTCATTTCCCCTGTCTTTTACCATTTTCTATAATATATTTGAAGCTTCATAGTTTCACAAATTTAGTGCCAGAAGGTAACTCAGAAATTAGGTAATACAACACATTTATTCCATAAATGAAGTGATTTTCCTAAGGACCCACAAGACATAAATGGCATAGTAAGGACATGTACCCAAGTCTTTTCCACTTACACTGTTGCTTTATTTGAATTTGTATGTTCCCTTTTCAATGTTCATAAGTTCCATCCTTTGTATGTTATTTTTTCCAACATTATTCATTTTATTATTAAAATTAAAATTCCTTCACTCCTAGTTTACCCTTGCCTCAGCCCATAAACAAAAACTGGGAAAATTTCCACAGTGCATTCATAAAATTTTAGAATTGGAGAGTTTTAGTGGTTACCCAGTCTGATACCCTTCCAATACAGGAATCCTCCTCTACCACATCTTTGATAGATTGTCATTCAACCTTGCTTATATCTTTAAGTGTAGAGGCTACCTCAAAGGGTAGCCAACTGTATAGCCTAACCTTCCCCATTCCCCCCAGAGAAAGCCAGTCTGATAATCTTTACATTGTTTCTATGTTGTAAATTGATTGAAACTGTATGTGTTGGGAGAGAAAACATATCCTTGAGGAGAAAATAAAATATTATAGATGACAAAAATTATGTAGACACTTTAAAAAAATTGAAGGTAATAGGCTTTGGTCTTTGATTAAACTCCACAGTTCTTTCTCTGGATACAGATGGTATTCTCCATCTCAGGTGCTCTAAAATTGACCCTGGGTATTGCATTGATGGAATGAGCAAGTCCATTAAGGTTAATCATCACCCCCATGTTGCTGTTAGGGTGTACAATGTTCTGGCTCTGCTCATCTCGCTCAACGTCAGTTCATGCAAATCTTTCCAGACTTCTCTGAGTCCCCATCCCTCTTGGTTTCTAATATAATAGTGTTCTGTAACATACATATATACCACAATTTGTTCAGCCATTCCCCAATTGATGGACATTACTTGATTTCCATTTCTTTGATATCACAAACAGGCTGCTATGAATATATTTATACAAGTGAAATTTTTACCCTTTTTCATGATCTCTTTGAGGAATAGACCCAGTAGTGGTATTGCTGGATGAAAGGGTATGCACATTTTTATTGCCTTTTGGGCATAATTCCAAATTGCTCTCCAGAAAGGTTGTGTCCCAGATTCCCCATATCCCTTCCAACATTGAATATTGTCATTTTTGGTCATATTGGCCAATCTGATAGGTATGAGGTGGTACCTCAGAAGTGCTTTAATTTGCATTTCTCTAATCAGTTAAAATTTAGAACAATTTTTTGTATGACTCTGGATAACTTTGATTTCCCCATCTGTAAATTGCCTTTGCATATCCTTTGACCATTTGTCAATTGGGGAATGGCTTGTCTTCTTTTTTATAGATTTGACTCAGTTCTCTATATATTTTAGAAATGAGTCCTTTGTAAGAAATACTAGTTATAAAAATTGTTCCCCAATTTACAACATTTCATTTGATCTTGGTTACAGTGGTTTTGTTTGTGCAAAAGCCTTTTAATTTAATGTAATCAAAATTATCAAATTTGTTTTTAATGATATGCTCCATCCCTTCCTTGGTCATCAACTGCTTCCCTTTCAACAGATCTGACAAGAAAACTATACCTTGATCTCCTACTTTGCCTATAATATTGTCTTCTATGTCTAAATCCTGTACCCATTTTGATCTTATTTTGGTATGGAGTGTCAGGTATTGGTCTAATCCAAGTTTCTGGCATACTAACTTCCAATTTTCCCAACAGTTTTTATGGAACAGAGCATTTTTATTCCAATAGCTGGACTCTTTTGGTTTAAGCAAACAACAGATTACTATAATCATTTCCTGATATTTCACCTAGTCTATTCCAATGATCTACCACTCTATTTCTTAGTCAATACCAAAAAGTTTTTTTTAGATTTTTTGCAAGGCAATGGAGTTAAGTGGGTTCTCCAAGGCCACAAAGCTAGGTAATTATTAAGTGTCTGAGGCCGGATTTGAACTCAAATACTCCTGACTCCTGGGCCAGTGCTCCATCCACTGTGCCACCTAGCTGCCCCCAACCAGATGGTTCTGATGACTGATGCTTTATAGTACAATTTTAAATCTGGTAAGACTAAGTCACCTTCTTTTGCACATTTTTTCATTAAATTTTTGGATATTCTTGACCTTTTGTTTCTCCACATGAATTTAGTTACAATATTTTCTAGCTCAATAAAGTAAAAATTTTTGAGCTTTGATTGATAAGGCACTAAATAAGTAGATTAATTTAGGTAGAATTTTCATTTTTATTATATTAGCTTGGTTTATCTATGAACAGTTGATAATTGCCCAGTTATTTAAATCTGATTTTATTTGCGTGAAGAGTCTTTTATAGTTGTTTTCATTGAGTTTTTGAGTCTGCCTTGGCATGTATACTCCCAAGTATTTAACATTGTCTGAAGTTATTCTAAATGGAATTTCTCTTTCTGGTTCTTGCTACTATATCTTGCTATTAATATATAGAAATGGAGAGGATTTATGAGAGTTTATATTCTGTGACTTTGCTAAAGTTGCTAATTTTTTCTATTAATTTTTTATGATTTTTTAGGATTCTCTGGGTATAATCACTCGGCAAGGAGTAAAAGTTTTTGTTTCTTCTTTCCCAATTCTAATTCCTTTAATTTCTTTTTCTTCTCTTATTGCTGAAGCTAAGATTCCTAGCACAATACTGAACAATAGTAGTGATAACGGGCATCCTAGTTTCACCCCTAATCTTATTGGAATGCCTCTAGCTTATCCCCATTGCATATAATGCTTGTTGATGGTTCCAGATGGATACTGCCAATCATCCTAAGGAACATTCCTATGCTATCCATTATATTTAGTAGGAATGGGTGTTGTATTTTGTCAAAGGCTTTTTCAATATCTATTGGGAAAATTATATTATTTCTGTTGGGTTTGTTATTGATATAGACAATTATATTAACAGTTTCCCTAATATTGAACCAACCTTGTATTCCTGGGATAAAACCTGCTAGGTCATAGTGTATTATTCTAGTGATAACTTGCTGTAATCACTTTGCTAAGATTTTATGTAAGATTTTTGAATCTATATTCATTAGGGAAATTGGTCTCTAATTTTCTTTAACTGTTTTGACTCTTACTGGTTTAGGTTTCAGCACCATAATGGTGTCATAGGAGACAGGCAGAGTTCCATCTTCACCTATTTTTTCAGAGTTGATATAGAATTGGAACCAATTGTTCCTTAAATGTTTGATAGAATTCACTTGTGAATTCATCTAGCTCTGGAGACTTTTTATTGGAGAGTTTCAATGATAACTTGTTGAATTTCTTTTTCTGAGATAGGGTTATTTAGGAATTTAATTTCTTCTTCATTTAACCTGGGAAATTTATATTTTCATAAATATTCATCAATTTCACTTAGATTATCAAATTTAGTGGTATACAGTTGGGCAAAATAATTCTGAATTGTTATAATTTCCTCCTAATTGGTGGTGAGTTCCCTTTTTTCATTTATGATACTAGTAATTTGGTTTTCTTCTTTTTTTAAATCAAATTAACCAAAGGTTTATCAATTTTATTGTTTTTTAACAAAACCAATTCTTGGTTTTATTAATTAGTTCAATAGTTTTCTTGCTTTTGATTTTATTAGTTTCTCCTTTAATTTTTAGAATTTCCAATTTGGTATTTAATTGGGGGGGGTTGATGTGTTCTTTCTCTAATTTTTTTAGTTGCATGCTTAATTCATTGATTTCCTCTTTCTCTATTTTATTCATGTAAGCATTTAAAGGTATAATATATCTCCTGACAGCTGCTTTGGCTGTGTCCCATAAGTTTTGGTATGTTTTTTCATTACTGTCACTGTCAAAGATGAAATCATTAATTCTCTTTATAATTTGTGGTTTGATCCACTTATTCTTTAAAATGAGATTATTTAGTTTCCAATTAGTTTTAGGTCTGTCTCTCCATGGCCCTTCATTTCATATGATTTTCACTACATTATGATCTGAGAAGGTAGAATTCACTATTTCTGCCTTTCTGCATTTGATTATAAGGCTTTTATGCCATAGTATATGGTCAATTTTTGTGTAAGTGCCATGTACTTCAGGAAAAAAAAACATATTCCTTTCTAAAACTATACCCCTTTCTATATTCAATCTTATCCAAAGGTCTATCATGTCTACATTTTGTAACATTCTATTTACCTTCTAATCTTCCTTCTTGTTTATTTTATAATTAGATTTGTCAAAATATGACAGAGGGAAGTTGATGTCTCCCACCAGTAGAGTTTTGTTGCCTATGTCTTCCTATAACTCATTGAGCTTCTCCTCTAAGAATTTAGATGCTATACCACTTGGTGCATACATATTTAGTAGTAAAATTGCTTCACTGTCTGTAGTGCCTTTGAAGATGTTATAGTTTTCTTCCTTATCTTTTTTTTATTATTTTAAACAAGAAGTTTATTTGAACAACAAGATGTTTGACTTGGAAGGGAAAACTACCTAGGATCAATTTCTTTATAGTAATTTATCCCTACCGAGAGACAGAGATTGCCCTACATGTAACAGCTACGTACAAAATAGTTATAAAATTGTCCTTGGTTTTACAATGATAAAAGAAAAACTTTGAAATTATCCAATCAAACAAGGTATGCAGGGATTTGCTTTTGTGGGGTTTTTTTTGTTGTTAAATTGTGAGAGCAAAATAACTTACTGGAATATAAAGATAAAAGTTGAATGAGCATGCCATCAATGGAGAAAAGGGATATTTTCATATAACCAGTTTGTTTTTCTACTCCCCATCTCCATTTGATGTTGATCAAAACATACCATCGGCAATTTAGTTTAAAAAAATACGCATTATGCCTGTGCACATACACCAGTTACTTTATGTACAATAAAGGAATGGGGGAAGGGAATCAAAGACAGAAAACTATACTGCATTTGGATTTGGATGAACCAAATCTTGGTTTTCTAATTGTGAATGTATTGTTTTCCTTGGGAGCACAGTTCTGGAGTACAGTTGCAGGTTCTCTTTTTAGTAAACACCTCCTGTCTGCTGCTGGAATACATCAATTGTATCGCCATCTTCCATTTCCAACTGTGCAGGTGTGTCTGTTTCATTGATTGGTTGCCCATCAAATCAGAATCTGATCTGCCTCATTGATGAACCCTGTTGTTCACAATAGGCTTTCATTAGTTTACTAAGTGGTGTATGCCTCTTAATCTTAAATTGCACCACCAAACCATCTTGCCCTGCCACCTTCAAATTAATGTGGTTGTTGTTTTCATTCTTGACTCCTTCCTTCAGCTTTTCATTGGCCATGGCGAGTCTGGGGGTCTCCTCAGCCGCCGCTTCACAAAAGAGGCACCGGGGGGGGGGTCCATTCCAAGGGAACGGGGTGGGGAGAAGCAGCAGTGGCAGGAGCAGGAACAGCAGGAGGAGGAGGAGAAGGAAGATGATGGTGGTGATGGTGAGGAGGAGGAATAGGAAGAGGAGGAAGAGAAGGAGGAGGCCGAGGAGGAGCCTTCCTTATCTCTTTAATGAAATCTATTTTAGTATCTATTTTGTCTGAGATAAGGGTTGCTACCCCTGCTTTTTTCACTTTGGCTGAAGCAAAATATGTTCTGCTCCATCCTTTACTCCATATGTATCTTTGTTTCAAATGAATTTCTTGTAAGCAGCATATTGTAGGATTCTGGTTTTTAATCCAGTCTGCTATTTGCTTACATTTTATGGGAGAGTTCATCCCATTCACACTCAAAGTTATAATTACTTATTCTTTATTGTCTTCCATGTTATCTTCCCACTGTTTTTCCCCTTTTTATGTTATCCATATTCCCCAGTATTTTACTTTTCAATACCACCTCCTTCAATGTATTTCCCCCCTATATCCACCTCCCTTCCCTATATTTATCCTTTCCTTTGTCTCTTCTTCCTTCCCTTCCTTCTGTTATTTCTCCTTTTCCTCCCCCTCCCCCTTTCCCATTTTAATATTTGAAAGATTAATAAGTTTCTTAAATGAGGGTATGTATCTTAATCTTTCTTTGAGCCAAATCTGATGAGAGAAATATTCAGGTGGTTTTCACTTCTTCTGTTCTTCCCCATATTGCAAAAGGTGCAAAATATGATATATTCCATCCAATCTCCTTCATCCTCCTGTCTCTTTAATGTCCCCCTGATTTTATGGAGATATTGTTTTCAAATCATTCTGAGTCACAAACAAGTCATGAGTGTCCGGTACTTCTGGCTAAGTATATTCTCTCTAATAGAGTCACAATTGTCAAGAGTTATGAGACTCTCTCCCAGGTGGGGACATAGCCAGTTTTATCTCAGTAGCAATTTTTTTCCTTTTCCTTTTTGTACCTTTTCATGTCTCTCTTGAGTCTCCTGTTTGAAATCCAATTTTTCCATTAAGTTATGGTCTTTTTGTCAGGAAAAGTTGGAAGTCTCTATGTCTATGTTTTCCCCTGGAAGAGAAGACTCAGTTTTGCAGAATAACGAATTCTTGGCTGCACTCCAAGCTCCCTTGCTCTTCAGAATATCACATTCCAGTTCTTTTGATCCCTTAATGTTGATGCAACCAGGTCCTGTGTAATCCTTACTGTGGCTCCTTGGTATCTAAATTCTTTCTTTCTGGTTGCTTGCAGAATTTTCTCTTTTATGTGATAGTTATGAAACTTGGCCACAATATTCCTTTGTGTTTTCATTTTGGGATTCCTTGCAGGAGGGAATCAATGTATTCTTTCAATAGCTATTTTGCCCTTGGGTTCCATGATATCAGGGCAGTTTTCTTTCAAAAGATCCTGAAATACCAGGCTTTTTTTATCCTCAATGTATTCAGGAAACCCCATGATTCTTAAGTTGTCTTTCCTGGATCTATTCTCTAGGTCAGTAGTTTTACTTATGGGGTATTTTATATTCTCTTCTATTGTTTCAATTTGTTGGTTTTAACAGACTCTTATTGTCTCATGAAGTCATTAGTTTCCACGAATTCCATTCTTTTTTAAGAGAATATTCTTCATTAACTTTTTCCAACTCCTTTTTGGAAGGATTTTCCACTTGCCCAATTGTGGTATTGAGAGAATTATTTTCTTTTTGCACTTGTCCAATTATGTTTTCCAACGACTTTTTTCTTGATGCAAGGTGTTAATTTTGCCAATTGATTTTTAAACTTCTTCCTGATCTCTTCTAAGAAGTCTTTCTGGGATGGAGACCAATTCATATTCTCCTCAGGAGTTC
The DNA here is from genome assembly GCF_037893015.1 of Macrotis lagotis. NCBI lineage: Eukaryota > Metazoa > Chordata > Mammalia > Peramelemorphia > Peramelidae > Macrotis > Macrotis lagotis. The sequence continues at coordinate 445,713,534 of NC_133658.1, read as the reverse complement.
TAGTTCTTTCTGAGTTAGGGTCTTTGTCTTAAAGGAAAGTTTGAATTCTGGCCTTTCTTCATTTTCCCAGGATCTTGTGTTGGGGGAGCAGCTGGTTCACAGACCTTTAGTTTTGAAAACCCTAGGTTTAGTAACTCCAAGTGGGACAGCCAGTAGTGGGTGCTAGAGGCTTTCTCTGGAGTGTCTGTGCCCTTGCTTTGTTTCCCACTCCCTAGGTCTGGGGGATTGGGAAGAGCAGCAAAGTCTGAATTATCCTTGAACAATGTGGGCTGGGCCCTCAGGCTATGTAATTAATCTTATTATTCACTCAGTGCTGAGAGAGATCTGCTGCCCACACCTGTTCTGGGAAGAGTCCCTTTCTCTCACAAGGATTGTGGGGCTCATCTGGTTGCACAGGGCTTCTGCTGAAAATACGGTCCCATGGCCCTAGTCTTTCAGGCCAGCAGAACTGCCTGGATTGATGTCTAGCCACAGTGGAACTCTCCCTCCAACCTCTGGAGACTCCTGCCTGATTACAAAGCCAAAAGCTTCCACAGCTGTTAGTTGGGATTTCATCCCACTACCCCTGTCCTGAGCTCACCCACATTTCCCTGAGACAGACCTTATTGGTAGATGTTCTTCTCCTTTGCTCTTTCTGGATTTTGTGGATTTGAATTCTATTAATAGGCTCTTTCCATATTAATTCTGAGGCAAAGCCAGAAGACCTTAGCACAGGGCCTGGCTTTTCTCTGCCATCCTGGTTAGAAGTCTAGAACAACACATTCATTTCATAAATAAATTAAGTGATTTTCCTAAGGACTCATAAGAAGTAAGTGGCATACATTCACCAATTGACAAATAGTCAAAGGATATGCAAAAGCAATTTACAGATGAAGAAATCAAAGCGATTCATAGTCATGTGAAAAATTTCTCTAAATTACTACTTATTTGAGAAATGCATATTAAGGCACCTCTGAGGTATCACTTCATACCTCTCAGATTGGCCAATATGACCATAAAGGTCAATGATCAATGTTGGAAGGGATATGGGAAATCTGGGACACTATTACATTGTTGTTCAAGCTGTGAACTCATCCAATGTTTCTGGAGAGCAATTTGGAATTATGCCCAAAGGGCAGCAAAAATGTGCATATCCCTTGATCCAGCAATACCACTACTGGTTCTATACCCTGAAGAGATCAAGGAAAGATCCCTGTTGGTGGTGGCAAATAATTGGAAATTGAGTGAATGTCCATCAATTGGGGAATAGATGAACAAATTGTGGTTCTATTAGAAAAGAGGAGGGATGGGAATTCAGGGAAGCCTAGAAGGATTTGCATGAACTGATGCCGAGTGCAATGATCAAGAACCAGAAGCACATTGTACACCCTAACTGGTGATGATCAACATTAATGGACTTGCTCATTCCATCAGCACAACAATCAAGCACAATTTTGGGGTATCTGTGACAGAGAATGCCATCTGTATCCAGAGAAAGTATTGTGGAGTTTGAACAAAGACCAAAGACTATTACCTTGAATTTTTAAAAAATCATGATCTTATTATGTAATTTTGCTATCTCTTATTTTTTTTTCTTAAGGATATGATTTCTCTCTCATCGCATTCAACTTAGATCATTGTATAGCATAGAAACAATGCAAAGACTAACTGCTTTCTGTGGGGGATGGGCAGAGGGAAGTGAGATTAGGGGGAAATTGTAAAATTCAAAAGAAATAAATAACATAAATAATAAAAAGAAGTAAGTGGCATAATAAGGACTTGTACCCAAGTCTTTTCCACTTACACTGTTGTTTTATTTGAATTTGTATGTTTCCTTTTCAATATTCACAAGTTTCATCCTTTGAATGTTAATGTGATAAATTCATTCATAAAACAGAAACAGATAGCAGAATGGATTAGATATCAGAACCCAACAAGATGTTGGTTACAAGACATGCATTTAAGAATGAATGATAGACACAGTTAAAATTGTGGTTTGGAGTAGAATTTATTATGTTTCAGGTGAAGCTACAAAAACAGGCATAGAAATTATGATTTCAAGTAAAGTTAAAGCTAAAATAGATTTAATTAAAAGGGATAAAGGTAATTATATTTTGATAAAATTCTATAGACAATGAAGCAATATCAATTCTGAAACTATGTGCACCAAATACTATAGTATCTATGTTTTTTAAATAATAGTTAAATGAGTTACAGGTAGACATAGATAACAGTATTTTATTAGTAGGTTACTCTAATATTCCCCTCTCAGAATTAAATAAATCTGACCAAAAATAAATAAATAAGATGTTAAAAAAGTAAATGGAATTTTAGATAAGCTTTATGTGATAGATATATGGAGAGAATTGAATGGAAATAAAAGGAAATGCACCTTTTCTAAGTTATTCATGGTACCTTTACAAAGAATGATCATATATTAGTACATAAAAATTTTATAGTTAAAGGCAGGAAAGCAGAAATATTAAAAGTAGATCTATTTGAGAGTTGCATATATATGTAAAATCTGTGAAAATCTTTTTGGATCCTGAAACATCCATTGTGCTAGTCATCTTTTCCACTTGCATTAATTTGTTTTGTGATGGTAGGAACTATTTCATTTTTTTCCTTTGTGTTTAGCACAGTGTCTCATATATTAAAGCCCTTAATAAGCTTTTGCTAATTCAAATTAAATTTTATTAATTAATTAAATTTAATAGATTTAGAAATAATAGGGTCCTTAGATATTATTTAGTTTAGTCCAATTCCTTAATTTTGCAGATAAGAATGATGCCTAGAAACTAACTTGCTAGAAGTTAATTATATAAGTAGTTTCCTGTTTACCCTGTTAAATTTATTTACTAAATCCCCATTTTTCAAAACTCAATTTTCTCTGAATAGAGCTTCTACCAGAGTTGTCTACTGTCATCACAAGGATCCATTCTTTTAGAAAATCTTTTGTAATTTCCATCCCATGCTTTTATCTCTCCTATTTTTCCTCTATGAGCTATAGTCACCAAAGAATATTATCCTAGGTCTCCACTTCAAGTAACCCTCCAATGAGTTATTATTGTATAATCTCTTCTATGTCTCTTATTTCCACTTCTATCTCAAGTCACCAGAATCCTGACCTATTCTTCTTACCTGCAAAGCCTTAGCCCCTGGCTTTTCTATGTAGATATATGAGAAGAGGAATAATGACACATTTTTATATTAATGTTAGAGATATGTTGTCCCTCCATTCCCGTGCACTTACCATTTGCATATCTTATATCTTTCTCTGTGTGCACCCTGGCCACATTTGTTCTCTATATGTGCCTTTCCATGTATATCTTGATAAGTATTTTGACCCTTCCTCTGTATATGTGAAAGGGCATTACCCAGGTTTATGGGGGAAATATTTTAATACTGATTTCTTGTTGTTCTTTTTCATTAAATGCTTTTGCTTTGACTACTCTGAGTCCTTTTACTGATTTTAATGAGGAAATACATTGAACTTATAGTTTTGCAGAAGTGGGGTTCACCAAATAACTCATACCTAGGTTTTCCATCTGAGAAATTCTCTGAGTGGAAGATGCTTTGGAAACTACAAATAATTATTTCAAGTTGTAGAAGGTTTTTAAAGTTACTATAATACTGTAATGTAAATATTACATTGAATACTCTTGATTAAACTCATAAACTCATGTGGATGGTAGACACAAAAATAGCAGTGATTCATAGCACACAGAATGATTCAAGAGTATTGTGGTTAAACACATACATATACACACAGAATCATAAACTACTTTTAGTAACACAATAATTCCATTGTTCACTCAATTCCAGTTAGCTCAAATGATTCTGTGATTTCAAAATATTCAAAAGCCACAGTCCCTCCAATACTGCAGATTGCAGTTCATATCTGTCCATGTGAACTTTACTCCATTTTATTCCATAATTTTGCCTCAGGGGACATGTCATGCAATGATAAGTTGACCTTCTTTACTTCCTTGTAACAGATGTTGTACCAATACCAGTGGAGCTCATATATTGTTCATTAGTTAATGTTTATTCTTGCCAATTAATCTTGCCAATCCATCTTATGATAGCATCCTTTATTTCTATTCTTATTTATGACTCCCTATTTGTTATACAGCCTGATAAGATCATCCATGTATCTTGTTACTGCTGTCTGTACAATTAAACTTAATGGTGTTAAGTTGATCATTTAACTTAATTTTTAATTTCAAAATAATAATGTGTCAGAATTAGATTTCAGATTTAAATAACTTCAAGGTCATACAAATACAGTAAGTTTATATAAAAAATGATAATAGACTTGTTACCTGGTGCTTTTGTGAATAACAATGTCAATGATGATGGTGATCATGATGATAACAGCTAACATTTATTTAGCAATTACTATGAGCCAGGCATTATTTGATCTTCACAGCAATCATGAAATAAAGGTGCTGTGAAAAACTGTGGCAAATAGTAATAGGATAACTTGGTCAAGATCATATATACTTAACATATGGTCTATAATTCTCAAGAGTTCATTGAAAAGGAGGAATTCAGATCAACTGAATTCAATAAACATTTAATAGCCACTAAATTCAATAAACATTTAATATGTTAGGCAATGTACTAGAGATGATAAATTTCCAGCTTCAAATAAGTTACAAAGTATCACATGTAGCATTTTTAAAGGAAATGATGATAGATAATGCTTCAGTCATATCATATTGAGCCTGAAATACCAATAGGCAGTTAAGGTGTTATAGAAAGAATGCTGGACCTAGAGTTAGAAAGGCCTGAATTCAAATCTAACCTCAGGCATTTATTGTATGTGAAACCTGGGGTAGGTAATTTCAACTCATTTTTTTGTCTCAAATTTTCTTGGTTAGGCCATTTGTCTCAATTTTTTTTTTCATCTAAAAAGTGGGTGTAGACTTTCGACCAAGATGGCGGAGAAAAGACAGGCACAGTTCTAAAGTCTCTTGATCTCTTCCTCATCTATCACATGAAACAAAGCTCTTAAAAGAAATCTGATCCAGAAAACCCACAAAGAAAAGCCAGAAGAACAGCTACCTCAGGATTTGTCTCCTGCAGCAGCTTTGGAGGAATACAGGTGGGTGAGTCTGGGCTTCAAGGGAGGATCTGCCCCTGATCAGCCAGATTAGTAGCTGAACTGAAACTGGGAGTCTGAGGGCCGAAGAGGGGACCTGCTGGATCAGCGGTGGGGCTGGACGAAAGGGGCTTGGGTCGGCGGGGAAGCAGAGGTGCTGGTGTTGATGCTGTCCCCCTGGAGCTCCGGGACCAGCCTGGGGGAAGTATTTTGGTGCAGGACAACTGCAGACACCATCCCTAGGCTTCTCTGGTCTGAGAAATTCTGAGGGCACATCTCCATTGCACAGAGGCTTCTCCTCAAACAAAGGCAAATTAATTCTGCCTCAGACCCAGGTGTGTGAGCAAAAGAACCAGCCCAGCTGAGGAATGACCTCAGGTCAGGATGAAGCCCACCATTGATTGAAGGCAAAAGAATTCAAAAGTTCCAATTCCTGCCTTCCGGCAAAGGGAGAAGGCCTCCCAACCAAGTTCACAGATACTCCAGAGAGGGCAACCAGCACCTTCTACTGGCCAGCCAGAGAAACTGTACTCAGTAAAGCCTTTAGCGATCCCAAGCCCAGGTGAACCAGCCCCCCCCCCCAACTCAAGGTCTTACCATAATGAATAAGGGTCAGTGGAAAGGTTGATCCATAGAAAAATTCCTGGAAGGGAAAGACCCCAACTCAGAGAGAGCTGGAACCTCTGAGGAGAATACAATCTGGTTTCCAGCACAGAAAGACTTCCTTGAAGAAATAAGGAAGGAGCTTAAAAATTTGGGGGAGACAATTAATACCTTAGAAAGTACAATTGGACAAACACAAAAGGAGAAAAAATCTCTCAGATCATCAATTGGACAATTACCAAATGAGAATAATTCTCTCAGATCATCAAATGAGCAAATGCAAAAAGAATTAATTCTCTCAAAACCTCAATTGGTCAAATGGAAAGCTCTTTCAAAAGTAGAATTGACCAATTGGAAAAGGAGTTGCAAAAGGTTAATGAAGAAAATTCCTCCCCCCCAAAAAATAATGGAGTCTACAGAAACTAATGAATCCATGAGACAGCAAGAGTCAGTTAAACAAAATCAAAAATAGAAAAAATAGAAACAAATGCAAAATACCTCATAAACAAAACCACTGACCTCAAGAATAGATCGAGGAGGGGCAACCTGAAAATTATAGGACTTCCTGAAAACATTCAAGAGAAAAAAATCTTGGACTTAATATTACAGGGTCTAGTGATGGAAAAGTGCCCTGATATCATGGAATCGGAGGGCAAAGTAGTTGTTGAAAGAGTACATCGATCCCCACCAGAAAAAGATCCTAAAATGAAAACACCAAGGAATGTTGTGGCCAAACTGCAGAACTATCAGGTAAAAGAGAAAATCCTGCAAGCAGCCAGAAAGAAACAAGTTAAATATCAAGGAGCCACAGTAAGGATCACACAGGACCTAGCTGCATCAACTTTAAGGGATTGAAGGGCCCGGAACGAGACACTTTGAAGAGCATGGGAGCTTGGAATGCAGCCAAGAATCTACTTTCCTGCAAAGCTGAGCCTTCTCTTCCAGGGAAAAAGATGGACATTTAATGAAATGGAAGAATTCCAAAAGTTTCTGATGAAAAGACCAGAGCTAAACAGAAAATTTGGACATCAAACAGGAGGTTCAAAAGACACATGAAAAGGTAAAAAAAAGGGGGGGGTGGTAAAAGAAAAAAAATGCAATCCAGTAAGTTGAAATTGGCTAAACCCCACATGGGGACAAAAAAAAAAGATTCTCATAAACCTTGAGAAATGTAACTCTAACAGAGAGAATACACCTAGCCAGAAATGATGGACATTCATGACCTATCCATGAGACTACTATCTAATGGGATGTGATTGGATTTAACCCCACTTGGGAGAAAGACTAATAACTCTCAGGAATTTTCACTCTATTCGATAGAATATACAAAACTAGAAGGGACAGACACTCAGAATTTTCTATGACTTAGACAGAAGGATCTAAAAAAAACACTACTGCCCTAAAAAGGGGGACAGGAAAGAGATGGGAGGAGGGAGGGGATTGAATGGAGTAAATCTCATTACACTAAGAGGTAGAAAAAACCTATGGTAATAGTGGGGAAGAAGGGAGCAGAGGAAAAACACCTGAATCTTCTTCTCATCATATTTGGCTTAAAGTCAACCTACACATACTCAGTTAACTTATAAAGCATCTAACCTTTCAAGTATTAAAAGGGGAAAGGGGAGGGGGGACAGAGAAAGGGAAGGGGAGTGGGGGAAATTAGGGGAAATAACAAAAGGAAGGGAAGGGAAAAGGGAAAAAGGGAAAGGGGAAAGAAAGGGGAGAGTGTGATATAGGAGGGCAGAAACAAAAGGTTTTCAGAAACAAAAGACTGGGGAATATGGATAAAAGGGGGGGAAAGGGGGGAAAATTCAAACAGAGGGAAGAAAGAACAGAGGGCAATAAAGAATTAGTAATCATAACCTTGAATGTGAAGGGGATGAACTCTCCCTTAAAATGTAAGCAAATAGCAGAGTGGATTAAAAACCAGAATCCTACATTATGCTGCTTACAAGAAACTCATTTGAAGTAGAGAGACATATATAGAGTAAAGGTAAAAGGTTGGAGCAAAATATATTTTACTTCAGCTGAAGTAAAAAAAGCAGGGGTAGCAATCCTTATCTGAGACAAAGCAGCAGCAAAAATAGATAGCATTAAATGAGATAAGGAAGGAAACTTTATCCTCCTAAAAGGTACCATAGACAATAAAGCCATTTCAATATTGAATATATATGCACCTAGTGGGACAACACCCACATTCTTAGAGGAGAAGCTGAAAGAATTACAGGAAGACATAGACAGCAAAACTCTACTAGTGGGAGACCTCAGCCTCCTACTATCAGATCTAGATAAATCGAATCATAAAGCAAACAAGAAAGAAATTAGGGAGGTAAATAGATTGCTAGAAAAATTAGATATGGTAGACTTATGGAGGAAACTGAATGGGGATAGGAAGGAATATACCTTTTTCTCTGCAGTACATGGAACTTATACAAAATTTGACCATGTACTAGGACATAAAAACTTAATGATCAACTGCAGAAAGGCAGAAAATGTGAATACATCTTTCTCAGATCACAATGCAATAAAAGTTATATGCAATACAGGGCCAAGGAGATATAGACCCAGAACAAATTGGAAACTGAATAGCCTCATTTTAAAAAATGAGTGGACCAAAAAACAAATTATAGCAAGAATTAACCATTTCATCTTAAATAATGATAATGAAACAACATACCAAAGCCTATGATATTCATTCAACGCAACTCTCAGGGGATATATTATAGCTCTAAATGCTTATATGAATAAATTAGAGAAAGAGGAAATCAATGAACTAAATATGCAACTAAAAAATTAGAGAAAGAACAAATCAAAAATCCCCAGTTAAGTACCAAATTAGAAATTCTAAAAATTAAAGGAGAAATTAATAAAATTGAAAGCAAAAAAGCTATTGAATTAATAAATAAAACCGAAAGTTGGTATTATGAAAAAACCAATAAAATTGATAAACCTCTGGTCACTTTGATTAAAAGAAGAAAGAAGAAAACCAAATTGCTAGTATAAAAAAAGAAAAAGGTGAACTCACCACCAATGAGGAGGAAATGAAAGTAATAATTCGAAATTATTTTGCCCAACTCCATGCCAATAAATTTGATAATCTAAAGTGAAATGGATGAATATTTACAAAAATATAAGTTGCCCAGGTGAAATGAAAAAGAGATTAAATACCTAAATAACCATATCTCAGAAAAAGAAATTCAGCAAGCCATTACTGAACTCCCTAAAAAAAAATATCTCCAGGGCCTGATGGATTGACAAGTGAATTCTACCAAACATTTAAGGAACAATTGGTTCCAATCCTATATAAACTCTTTGGAAAAATAGGGAAAGATGGAACTCTGCCTAACTCTTTCTATGAAACCAATATGGTACTGTTACCTAAACCAGGAAGAGTTAAAACAGAGAAAGAAAATTATAGACCTATCTCCCTGATGAATATAGATGCAAAAATCCTAAATAAAATCTTAGCAAAATGATTACAACAAGTCATCACTAGGATAATACATTATGATCAAGTAGGATTTATCCCAGGAATGCAGGGTTGGTTCAATATTAGGAAAACTGTTAGTATACACAATTATATCAACAACAAACCTATCAGGAATCATATGATCATATCAATAGATGCTGAAAAAGCTTTTGACAAAATACAGCATCCATTCCTATTAAAAACACTAGAGAGTGTAGGAATAAATGGACTGTTCCTTAAAACAATTAGCAGTATCTATCTGAAACCATCAACAAGCATTATATTCAATGGGGAGAGGCTATTGCCATTCCCAATAAGATCAGGGGTGAAACAAGGATGCCCATTATCACCACTACTATTTAATATTGTGTTAGAAATGCTAGCAGCAGCAATTAGAGAAGAAAAAGAAATTAAAGGAATTAGAATTGGGAAGGAAGAGATAAAACTCTCACTCTTTGCAGATGACATGATGGTGTACCTAGAGAATCCCAAGAAATAGAAATCATCTAAAAAACTACTGGAAACCATTAGCAATTTTAGCAAAGTTGCAGGTTATAAAATAAACCCTCATAAATCCTCAACTTTTCTATATATGTATAGCAAGAAACAGCAGCAAGAGCTAGAAAGAGAAATCCCATTCAAAGTAACCTCAGACAATATAAAATATTTGTCAGCCTATTTGCCAAGACAGACTCACAGTCTTTTTGAAAACAATTATAAAACACTGCTTACACAAATTAAATTAGATTTATATAACTGGGCAAATATCAACTGCTCATGGATAGGTAGAGCTAATATAATAAAAATGACAATTCTACCAAAACTAAACTATCTGTTTAGTGCCCTACCAATTAGAATTCCAAAAAATTACTTTAATGAGGTAGGGAAAAAATTGTAAATAAATTCATATGGAGAAATAAAAAGTCAAGAATTGCCAGTAGCTTAATGAAAAAAAAGTGCAAAAGAAGGTGGCTTAGCTCTACACAATCTAAAATTATATTATAAAGCATCAGTCATCAAAACTGTTTGGTATTGGCTAAGAAATAGAGTGGTGGACCAGTGGAATAGACTGGGTGTAAAAGCAGGAGATGATTATAGTAAGCTGCTGTTTGATAAACCCAAAGAGTCTGGCCATTGGGATAAAAACTCCCTCTTTGATAAAAACTGCTGGGAAAATTGGAAGTTAGTATGGAAGAAACTTAGATTAGACCAACACCTCACACCCTTTACCAAGATAAGATCCAAATGGTTACAGATCATAGACATAAAAAACAATGCTATAAGCAAATTACAAGATCAAGGACTAGTCTACCTGTGAGATCTATGGAAAGGGGAACAGTTTATGACTAAAGAAGAGTTGGAGAACATCACCAAAATCCAATTAGATAATTTCTATTACATTAAATTAAAAAGCTTTTGCACAGATAAAACCAATGTAACCAAGATCAAAAGAAATGTAGTAAATTGGGAAACAATCTTTACAACTAATGATTCTGACAAAGGACTCATTTCTAAAATATACAGAGAACTGAGTCATATTTTTAAAACAAAAAACCACTCCCCAATTGACAAATGGTCAAAGGATATGCAAAGGCAATTTACAGATGAGGAGATCAAAGTAATCTATAGCAATATGAAAAAATGCCCAAAATCATTAATTATTAGAGAAATGCAAATTAAAGCTTCTCTGAGGTACCACCTCACACCTCTCAGATTGGCCAGTATGACCAGGAAGGATAATGATCATTGCTGGAAGGGATGTGGGAAATCTGGGACACTATTACACTGTTGGTGGAGCTGTGAACTCATCCAACCCTTCTGGAGGGCTATTTGGAACTATGCCCAAAGGGCAACAAAAATGTGCATACCCTTTGACCCAGCAATACCACTACTGGGTCTATACCCTGAAGAGATGAGGAAAAAGGGCAAAACCATTACTTGTACAAAAATATTTATAACAGCCCTGTTTGTGGTGGCAAAGAATTAGAAATCCAGTAAATGTCCTTCAATTGGGGAATGGCTTAGCAAACTGTGGTATATGTATGTCATGGAACTCTATTGTTCTATTAGAAACCAGGCGGGATGGGATTTCAGGGAAACCTGGAGGGATTTGCATGAACTGATGCTGAGTGAGATGAGCAGAACCAGAAAAACGCCGTACACCCTAACAGCAACATGGGAATGATGTTCAACCTTGAAGGACTTGCTCATTCCATCAGGGCAACAATCTTGAACAATTTTGGGCTGTCTGCAAAGGAGAGTACCATCTGTATCCAGATAAGGAGCTGTGGAGTTTGAACAAAATTGAAGGACTATTCCCTTTGATTTAGAAAAAAACAGATAGCTTATTGTCTGATCTTGTTATCTCTGAGACTTCTCTTCTCTTTAAGGATATGAATTCTCTCTCATCACACCGAATTTGGTACAAGGTACAACATGGACACAAAGTAAAGACTGACAGAGTGCTCTCTGTGGGGGGGGAGGGAAGCAAGATTGGGGGGAAATGTAAAATTCAAATAATATCTTTAATAAAAATAAATTTAAATTAGAAAAAATAAAGAGTGGGTGTAATAATGGCATCTATTCTTAGGTTGTTGGGAGAATCAAATGATGTTTTTATTAAACACCTTGCACATTTATTAGGTGATGATATAAAATGGCATTCTTATTGCTGTTGTCAATAACATTATTATTATAGTGGCTATACTTGTTGGGTTCATAACTCCTCAAACCCCTTACATCATATTTTGATGAGAAAAAAATGATTCAACACTCTGTAGCATAACTTTATGTGTTACCATACCATTCCCCACATCTTGCCCCCTCAACCCCCTCACTCACCCCCACAAGAGTAAATGTTTTATCACTTGTCATTTATCCCTTGTTCTCTACTCCTCACCCCTTTCTTGATGAAACAGAGATCAACAACATTTTGAGGTAAAATAAATATCATGTGAAGATTTAGTTAGAAGAAAAAATGAAAGATGAAGCTGTTTGGGGGCTTACTAAAATGATGTGGTATCATTAAAAGAAAAACATGAAAGAAAGGCAAACATGTTGGATTGTAAGAGAAGATTATAATCACTATAGACATTTTGAATCTGATATAATGGTAGAACATTAGAGACATCTAGCAGGCTTTCAGAAATGTGGACTGAAGTCTACATATAAGAGTGAGAGGGAAAATAGTCAATGGATACAGACAAGGCAAGGTCATTAATTTAGGAAAAGCATCAAGAAATTTGTTATCCTGAAACCAAAGGGAGAGAGAAAGTTTAAAGAAGATGATCAGAAACTGGGTTAAATGCTACATAGCAGGCTAAGAGGATATAAATCAAGAAGTAGTCCTAGGTTTGGAAATTCACTGATCACTGATGATCTAAGAAAGCAGTTTTAATAAAGTGGTGGGCATAATCAAGGGATTAAGGAATGATAATTTTGTGAGAAAGTGTAGGTTCCCAAATGAAGCTAGTTGATGAAGGGGAGGGAAAAAATTTATTATTGTTTGAAAGGGTACCAGTTATTATGTAATGACTGATATTTTCTTAAATGTTCACTTTATTTTTTTTTAGTTTTTGCAAGGCAATGGGGTTAAGTGGCTAACCCAAGGCCACACAGCTAGGTAATTATTAAGTGACTGAGGCCAGATTTGAACTCAGGTACTCCTGACTCCAGGGCCGGTGCTCTATCCACTGCACCACCTAACTGTCCCTAAATGGAATTAAGATATGATATGTTGCTGGGCATCAGGAAAATGCACATTTTTCAATATTTTGAAATGTGTCTTCAAACAGCACTTGAAACGTAATCTAAATTTTTGAAAAGGGGAGCTAATTCTTCTCCAGCATATCTTAAGCAAACTTGAGATAGACATAATCTAATATTTGGAAAGTGAATAGTTTAAACACATTTGCTCAGTCATTTCTTTAGTGTGTATAAATGGTCGCAAAGTGACAATCAAACAGAAGATTTTTGCAAAGAGAACATTTCTAGGAGGCAGATATGTAGTACAATGGATAGACTGCTGATCCTGATTCAAATCTGGCCTAATACACTTACTAGCTATGTGACACTTATCCCCAGATGACTCCAAAACAATGTACATTTCTATTGGGATAAACATGAGGACATTGAACAAGAGGAACTAATGCAAGATTTAAAGGATCAGGCAAATATTAAAGTTCAGCGAAGTAAGTCCAGCACTCAGGACAGCAATCTGCATAGTTACAGTTACATATATCCATTTGTTAATTCAGACCTGCTTATATTCTAAGGCCAGTTCTGAATCTACACAAGGATTATATAAGGAAATACTGCTATCATAGACACTTACTATTCTATTATTTCATTAAAGCATATAAAGATCAAATGTCAGTTTGTGAATTCAGATATAGCCTATAGAATGTTTTATCTTTGATGTTCCTTTACTCACTTTCCACTGAATAAAGTATTCTCCAAGAATAAAGACAAGTCAGTCCTATTTCAGGGCATATGATTAAGCCCAAAGACCAATAACTACCCTCCTCCCAGATTTACAGGAAGGAAATCAGCCTGCATTCCATATGACAATGATAATTTACAAGTAATCCCAATAAAATACATCTATATAGATAGATGATGCAAATAATTTTGGAAGATTGGTTTCTCAATTCCATATGACTTACTCTTCAAAGATGGCCATATCCATGATCATTATCACTCACAAATGCACCATTCAAAGTTCATGAATACAAAAATTTCCCTATCTGAACACAACCTAAGGTCATTCTACCTCTCCCTTGCATCCCAAAAATTTGTCCTTGTATACTGTCACCTCCAATCTCTTTATATCTCAATTCTTTCCTAAACGATCCTTCTTGTACAAATAATACTTTCCATCCTTCCCCATCTTGCTCCCTTAAGTGACCTAGTTCAATACTAGCTTCTCCTTATACTGTTGATATATAATTGCAGAGTTTCAGCTTTGGAGTGAATGAAGCTGAAAAAAATCATAAAACCACTATGGCTAGATCTACTACATATTTATGTTGCATAAACTTGTCTGGGCTTTCTCTGTTGCAAAACAAGAATTTTACACCTTAGTAACTGATTCATTGACCCACTTACTACATTAGCTCTTCTGAACCTTTGCAATTCTTATTAAATCTCCTTTTCCACTATTTTAGCTGAGAACCTTGCTTCATAGTCACCTCACATAGCTCACATAGCTCAGATACATTCTTATGCTGTATCCTTCTTTATCTCATTGTCACATGAAGTGGACCATCTCCTAGCTAAGGCAAGCCCATCTATATAAAAAAGTGATCTCATCTCTCTGATATTTTGCTCCATCCCCACTTACTTCAATTTTGCTCCATTTAGTGATTGTTTCTCTTTTATCTACAATTACACCACCTCTCTAAATATCATTCCACATCTCTAGATATGGTTGATACCTAGAACTCTGTTCATAAAAAATTCCTCTATTTCCTCTCCTGTCATTCTCTTGTTAACCTTTTCATGATCTGGTTTCCAATTTCATCATTCAACTGACACTTCTTTCTCCAAAATAACCAGAGGAAAATTTGAAAAGAGTAGTGTCCCTAAAAAGGTCATCTACAGTAGATTCCTTACTTCTCTTCTCACTTTCCTTAACTCTTTGGAGTCTGAACTCTGACCATTATTCAACTGAAACTGTTTTCTCTAAATTTACCACTAATCTCTTACTTGCAAATCCAATTGGCTTTTATCAGTACGCATCCTTCTAGTAATCTTAGATGCTGGAAATCACACTCTTCTTTATATTCTCCTCTCTTTAGACTTTTTGGACACAACTATTTTCTCCTTCCTTTCCTACATATCTGATCTTTCTTTAACCTCCTTTGCTGGATCTCCATCTAGGTTATGCCTGCTGAATATGGTTGTCGCACAGGGATAAAGTCTCTACTTTTTCACTTGATGATCCCATTAATTCTCATGTATTCAATTATCTATATTCTAAAGATTTCCAAATCTACTTTCCAGTTTTACCCTTCCCTCAAGTCTTGAATCTCCAATTGCCCATTGACCCTCTTGAACTAGATCACTTAGAGATATCTCAAAGTTGAATTCATCATCTCTCCCCTTAACCCTCCTCATTTCCTAATTTCTTTTGTTAATAACTGACAGTACCACAATTCTTCCAGTCACCCCCACTTACAACATAGGAGTTGACTTTATATTCCCTTTCACTTCTCTCCCATAACATCCAAGCTGTTGCTAAAACTTATCTATTTTACCTTACTCTTACCTTACATCCCTTTATCTCTTCAGACACTCTGAATATCCTCATCAGTTCACATCTGGAATTTTGGAATAGCCTGATAATTATTGATCTGCCATAAATCTCTTCCCACTACAATTGATCCTTTATTCAGCTGCCAAAATGATGTCAAAGGACAGATTTGACCATATTATTTATCTACTCATCAAATTCTACTGGTTCCCTGGGATTCAAAGTCATTTGTAAACTGCCCCTTTCCTCTATATAATCTTCTTATCTCTTACATTCAGAGGCTTTCACACACACAGAATATACACATACCATTTTTGTCTTACATATATTTTGTATAGAATTTTGCTTTCCAATGACACTGGCTCCCTCACTGTTCTTGGAGTAAGAAATTTCATTTCCTGACTGAGCATTTTCATTATGTGTTAACTCTAACTTTTTGAATGCCTTCTCTCTTCATCTATGCCTCCTGGATTCCTTGGCTTTCTTCGAGTCTTAGCTAAAATCTCACTTTCTACAGGAAGCTTTTCTAAATCCATCTTAAGTCTACTAATTTCCCTCTGTTTATATTTTTTATTTAGCCAGAATATAGTTTTTAAACATTTGTTAGCATGTCTCTTAAAAATTAATTTCTCAAGAGGCACATATGTCAACTTCTGGTCAAGATGGGGGAAAGAAAGTAGGATCAGTGATAATCTCTTTAGGAGTTTCCTTCAGAATAGACATTATTCAAGTTTTTAAAAGATTTTGTAGTGACAGAATGTACCAAAGATCAAAGTGAAACATCTTCCAGCAAGATCTGTCATGGGAGGAATGAGGGTATGCCCAGGACAGTAAGTAGAGACCCAGTACCAGTGGTGGGGTGAGGTGGGGGATTAACCTGAGACTGTGGAAATGGAGGTTATGGAGTTAGGACTTGGCTATGCAGTGGGCAACTCCAGTATGCTGGGAAAACTCTAGCATGCTGGGAAAGTTCCAGCACAGGAGTCCAGGACACACATTCAACCAAGTCTGCTGGTCTAGACATCATGACCTGGACAGTTAAGCACCTAGTGATCCTAATCTGGAGCCTCTGGTGTTCTTGCACAAACAGCTCAGACACAATCCCAGGTGCTTCCACTCCCCCAATTAGGGAATGTACAGATGAATTCTCATAAATTGACAGGCCAGAAGAGAGTTTCTGGCATTTCCAACCCAGACAGCCTAGTCATTAACTCAGCCTCCTAACAGATAGCCCAGAGAATATCCCAGGTAACCCCAGTGTTCCCAATGTCCCAGGATTTGGGCAGCATACATCCCCAGCACAGATGAGATAGAGCCCCTAGTTTTTTGTTACCAGTCTAACCACTGAGCAGTACCCTGGAGTTCCTAATATCAGTAAAGTCAGTAAGCAAGGCTCTAGGGTTCTCGACACCTAAGATCTACAAGCAAGGCACAAGAGCTTTGGGACAAATAACAAAACTCAATTAGAATAAGAAAGGCCAGAGAAAAGCAGGGTCTATTGAAAGTTGTCTTGGAGGTAAAGATGGGTAAACCAAAAAGTCAGAAAAGGCTAGTAGAAAGAATGCTACAAGTGAAGCTATGGAGGAGAATATGAATTGATCTCTGCTTCAGAAAGAATTCTTAGAAGAGTTTGGAAAAGTTTTTAAAAATCATATGGGAAAGAAATATAAGATAAAGTTAATATCTTGGAACAAAAAGTGATCAAAGAAAAGGAAAATGATAACAACCCTTTTAAGAACAGAATTGCCCAAATGGAAAAGGAGATGCTAAGTGAAGGAAAAACTTTCTTGAGAAATAGTATTGGTATAATGGAAGCTAAAGTTTTCATGAAAATCAAGAATATGTAAAAATAAAATAAGAAAATGAAAAATAGAAGAAAATTAAAATAACTGGTAAAGAATTGGAAACATAGCTGACCTGGAAAATAGATACAGGAGAGACAATTTAAGAATAATTGAATTTAGGGGATATCTAGGTTGCACAGTGGATAGAGCACAGACCCTAGAAGCAGAAGGACCTGAGTTCAAATTTGGCTTCAGACAATAATTGTCTAGCTGTGTGACCTTGGGCAAGTCACTCTTAACTCCATTGCCTTAAAATAAAATTTTTAAAAAGATTAAAAAAAGAATAATTGCACTACCTGAAAGCCATGATAAAAAGAAAGCATCTGGACTCCATTCTTCAGGGAAAACTGGAACCAAAGAAGAATCCATCCATCACATCCTAAATGAGATGCCAAAATGAAAATACCAAGGAAAATTTTAGCAAAAATGCAAAATTATAAGATCAAGAAGAAAATCCTGCAAGCAACCAGAAGGAAGAAATTCAAGTTCCTAGGAGCCACAGGCAAGATTACACAGGACCTGGCTGCATCAGCATTGAAGCATCAAAGGACCTGGAACATAAAATTTTGAAGGTCAAGGAGCTTGAATTACAACCAAAAATCAAAAGCAACCCTCAACATTCTATTTCAGGGGAAAAGATGGACATTTAACAAAATAGGTGACTTCCAAATGTTCCTGATAAAAATACCAGAGAAAATTTGATCTTCAAAGAGGAGACTCAAGAGATACATGAAACGGTAAATGGGAAAAGAAAAAGAGGGCTGAAAGATTAACTGTTTACATCCCTACCCTACCTATCTCATAACACTTGACAATCGCTACTCTATCTAGAGGGAATAAATTGAGGCTTAAGGTATGGACATTGATTCTAATGAAATGACTTTTAAAAATTAAGACATTAAAGGGGAATGAAATGTAATGAGACAGGAGGAAGGGGAAGGCTGAATGAGGTAAATTACATCTCATGTAGAGGTGCAAAGAACCTATTGCAGCAGAGGGAAAGAAAGGAGGGAGAACTGCTTGAATCTTATTCTCATGAGGTTTGGTCCAAAGAGGTAATACCACAATAATCAGTTGGGTTTGGAAATTTATGTTACAATTTAAGTATTAGGAGGGGACATTGGAGGATAGGATGGAGGAGGTAAGGTGTGGAGGGGAAGAAGAAAGGAGAGACTAATAGAAAGGAGGGAAGGAAGAAGGGAAAAAAGGGAAAGAGAGGAAAAGGGAGGGTGTCTGATAGAAGTGGAGACACATTAAGGGAAGTGGTATTCAGAAGCAAAACACTGGTGTGGAGGGATAAGATAAAGGGAAGGAAAAATATAAACGGAGGTGAGATAATATGGAGGGTAATAAAGAGTTAGCAATTATAACTGTGAAAGTAAATGGGATGAACTCTCCCATAAAATGAAATTGGATAGCAGAGTGGATTAAAAACCAGAATTCTATAATATGTTGCTTATAAGAAGCACATTGAAGAAGAGTAAAAGTAAAAGATCGGAACAGAATGTTCTGCTTCATCTCAAGTGAAAAAAAGCAATTTTTATCTCAGATAAAGCAATTGCAAAAATAGATAACATTAAAAGGGATAAAGAAGGAAACTACATCCTCCTAAAAGATACCATGGACAGTGAAGCAATTTCAATATTAAATGTGTATATACTAAATAATATAGCATCCAGATTCTTAGATGAATTACAGGAAGACATAGACAGAAAAACTATACTGGGGTGAGGGAGGAGATTTTTCTCAGAATTAGATAAATCTAATCATAAAATACATAAGAAGGAAGTTAAAGAGTTGGATAGAATGCTAGAAAAGTTAGATATGATAGATCTCTGGAGTAAACCAAATGGTAGCAGAAAGAAATGTACTTTTTTCTGCAGTTATGGTACCTACACAAAAACTGACCATATATTAAGACACTAAAACCTCATAACCAAATGCAGAAAGGCAGGAAATATTGAATGTATCTTTTTCAGATCATGATGTAATAAAAATCATGTGAAATAAAGAAACATGGAGAGATAGAAATAAAATTCATTAGAAGGAATTTTAAAGAATGAGTGGATCAAATAAGAAATCATAGAAATAATTAATAACTTAATCCTAGACTATGACAATAAGGAGACAAAATACCAAAACTTAGGGAATGTAGCCAAAGTAGTAATTAGGGGAAATATTAATCTCTAAAAGTATACATAGATAAAAGACAGAAAGAGGAGAACAATGAGGTTGGCATGCAACTAAAAAAGTTAGAGAAATAAATGAAATATCCCAAATAAGTACCAAATTTGAAATTCTGAAAATCAAAGGAGAAATTAAGAAAATCAGAAAAAAGAAAAACTATTGAACTAATAAATAAAGCTGAGTTGATTAATTTGTTAATTTGATTAAAGAAAAGAAGAAAATCAACTACCAGTATCAAAAATGAAAAAAATGAATTCACCACCAATGAGGAAGAAATTAAAGTAATAATTCAAAGTTATTTTGCCCAACTCTATGCCAAGAAATTTGACAATTGAAATGAATGAATACAAAAATATACACTGCCCAGGTTGAAAGAAGAGTACTTAAATGGTCCCATCTCAGAAAGAAATTAAACAAGCCATCACCAAACTTTTTAGGAATACTTAGTTCCAATTCTATATAAACTGTGAAATAATGGGTGAAAGAGTTTTGCCCAATTCCTTCTATAACATCAATATGATGCTGATACCTAAACCAAGAAGATTCAAAACAGAGAGAAAATTATAGACAAATTTATCTAATGAATATGGATGCAATTTTTAAAATAAAATATTAGCACAACAGCAAGGGCAACTAGATGAGGCAGTGGATAGAGCACTAACCTTGGAGTCAGGAGAATGGGAGTTTGAGTCTGGACTCAGACACTTGATACTCACTAGCTATGTGACCTAGGGCAAATCATTTAATCCTGATTGCCTCCTATCCAGGACCATGTCCAGTTGT
The DNA here is from genome assembly GCF_037893015.1 of Macrotis lagotis. Lineage (NCBI taxonomy): Eukaryota > Metazoa > Chordata > Mammalia > Peramelemorphia > Peramelidae > Macrotis > Macrotis lagotis. The sequence goes on along the minus strand of NC_133658.1, from coordinate 445,693,309 downwards.
CCTGATTCATATCTGGCCCTTGGACCCAGATGGTTCTGGAGGAGCAAGTGAAGCTGGTGATTTAGCACAGCTCACCCCTCAGTCAAATCCACTTCATGTACTTGTTATGGCATCACCTCCCTGATGTCATGGTCTTCTTCAAGAAGGAAGGACATCATCATCATTATCATTAACAAAGTAATTATAATTATCAGTAGAATAATGCACTATGATCAAGTAGGATTTATACCAGGGTCACAAGGACATTTTAATAATAATAAACTATCAGCATAATAGACCATATCAATAGCAAACCTAGCAGAAATCATATGATTATTTAAATAGATGAGAAAAACTTTTGACAAAATACAGCACCCATTCCTATTAAAACATTAGAGGGGGCTGCTAGGGGGTTCAGTGGATAGAGCCCTGCAGTCAGGAGGACCTGAGTTCAAATATGACCTCAGACACTTATTATTTACCTAACTAGTTGGCCTTGGGCAAGTCACTTAACCTCATTGACTTGCAAAATAACAAACATAAAAAGAACATAAGAGAACACAGAAATAAATAGATTGTTCCTTAAAATGATAAACAGTATCTATCTAAAACCCTCAACAAGTGTTTTTGTAATAGGCTGAAGTTTGAAGCATTCCCAATAAGATCAGAGGTGAAACAAGGATATCCATTATCCACACTATTATTCAATTTTGAAGTAGAAATGTTAGCCTTAGCAAGAAGAGAAGAGAAAGAATTTGAAGGAATTAGAATAAACAAAATTCTCACTCTTTGCAGGTGGTATACTTAGAGACCCCTTTAAAATCATCTAAAAAACTACTTGAAACAATTAGCAACTTTTGTAAAGTTGCAGGATGCAACATAAATCCACAAAAATCATTGGCATTTATATATATTACTAACAATACACAGCACCAAAAGATAGAGAAATTCTCTTGAAAGCAGCTGTAGACAATATAAAGTATTTGGGATTCTGGCTGGCAGACTTGGAAACAAAACGAAAACAATTATGAAAAAAATTATACAAATAATGAAATCTAAATAACTGACACATGTCAATTGCTCATGGTAGGCTGAGCTAATCTAATAAAAATGACAATTCTTCTAAAATTAAATTATTTATTCAGTACTCTACCAATAAAATTTCAAAAACAATTACTTTATGGAGCTAGAAAAAAATAGTAACTAAATTTATTTGGAGGTAGCAAAACATCAAGAATATCAAGGGAATTAGTGAAATAAAAATGCAAAGGAAGGCATCTTAGCCATACCAGATCTAAAATTGCATTATAAAGCATCAGTCATCAAAACTATTTGTATTAGCTAATAAATGGAGTGGTGGTTCCTTGGAATAGATTGGGTGCAAAAGGAACATCAGTAAATGACTATAGTAATCTACTGTTTGATAACCCCAGAGATTTCAGTTACTGGGATAAAAACTCACTCTTCATTTTAAAAAACTTTTGGGGAAAACTAGGAGATATATAGTATTATAGCAGAACTAAGAATAGACCAACATCTCACAATTTGTGCCAAGACAAGGCTGAAATGGGTACACGGTTTAAACTTAAAAGGTAATATTATAAGTCTATTAGAATACCAAGGAATTTTAAAACAAAAAGTCATTCCCCAATTGACAAATGGTCAAAGGATATGCAAAGGCAATTTACAGATGAGGAGATCAAAGCAATCCATAGCCATATGAAAAAATGCTCAAAATCATTAATTATTATAGAATTGCAAATTAAAGCTTCTCTGAGGTACCACCTCACACCTCTCAGATTGGCCAGTATGACCAGGAAGGATAATGATCATTGTTGGAAGGGATGTGGGAAATCTGGGACACTATTACACTGTTGGTGGAGCTATGAACTCATCCAACCCTTCTGGAGAGCTATTTGGAACTATGCCCAAAGGGCAACAAAAATGTGCATACCCTTTGACCCAGCAATACCACTATTGGGTCTATACCCTGAAGAGATGAGGATAAAGGGCAAAAACATTACTTGTACAAAAATATTTATAGCAGCCCTGTTTGTGGTGGCAAAGAATTGGAAATCCAGTAAATGTCCTTCACTTGGGGAATGGCTTAGCAAACTGTGGTATATGTATGTCATGGAACACTATTGTTCTATTAGAAACCGGGAGGGATGGGATTTCAGGGAAACCTGGAGGGATTTGCATGAACTGATGCTGAGTGAGATGAGCAGAACCAGAAAAACACTGTACACCCTAACAGCAACATAGGAGTGATATTCAACCTCGAAGGACTTGCTCATTCCATCAGTGCAACAATCAGGAACAATTTTGGGCTGTCTGCAAAGGAGAGTACCATCTGTATCCAGATAAGGATCTGTGTAGTTTCAACAAAGTGCAAGGACTATTCCCTTTAGTTTACCAAAAAACCCAGATAGCTTATTGTCTGATCTTGTTACCTCTTAGACTTCTCTTCTCTTTAAGGATATGATTTCTCTCTCATCACACCCAGTTTGGAACAAGATGCAACATGGAAACAAAGTAAGACTGACAGAGTGCTTTCTTGGGGTGGGGGAGGGAAGCAAGATTGGGGGGAAAATGTAAGACTCAAATAATATATTTAATAAAAATAAATTTGAAAAAGAATGCCAAGGAATAGTGTACTTTTCAGATCCATGGTAAAAGGAGCAGTTTATGACCAAAGAAGAGATAAAGAATATTATAAAATGGATAATTTTAATTACATTAAATTGAAAGGCTTTTGGACAAACAAAACCACTCCAGCCAAGATTAAAAGAAATACAGTAAAATGGGAAGCAATTGTTACAGCTAATGTATCTGAGAAAGGACTCATTTCTTTCTCTATTTTTTGCAAAGAAACAATTTTTATTTCAATTTTTAAAGTTTTTAATATAAATATTTTGTTTCCAATTATATACAATAGTACTTTCTACCTGTAATTTTTGTAATATTTTGAATTTTGCGATGTTTCCCCCAACCTCCCTCCCCTCCCCTTGTTCCCAAATATAAGACAATCTGATAATCTATACATTGTTTCTACACCATACATTGATCAAAATTGAATGTGTTGAGAGAAAAATCATATTCTTTTTTATAATTCTTTTTTAAATTTATTTTTATTAAAGATATTATTTGAGTTTTGCAATTTTTGCCCAATCTTGGTTCCCTCCCCTCTCCCTCCCACAGAAAGCACTCTGTCAGTCTTTACTTTGTTTCCATGTTGTACTTTGATCCAAACTGGGGGTGATGAGAGAGAAATAATATCCTTAAAGAGAAGAGAAGTCTAAGAGGTAACAAGATCAGGCAATAAGCTGTTTTTTTCTTCTAAATTAAAGGGAATAGTCCTTGAACTTTGTTCAAACTCCACAGCTCCTTATCTGGATACAGATGGTACTCTCCTTTGCAGACAGCCCCAAATTGTTCAAGATTGTTGCACTGATGGAATGAGCAAGTCCTTCAAGGTTAAACATCACTCCCATGTTGCTGTTAGGGTGTACGGCGTTTTTCTGGTTCTGCTCATCTCACTCAGCATCAGTTCATGCAAATCCCTCCAGGTTTCCCTGAAATCCTGTCCCTCCTGGTTTCCAATAGAACAATAGTGTTCCATGACATACATATACCACAGTTTGCTAAGCCATTCCTCAATTGAAGGACATTTACTGGATATCCAATTCTTTGCCACCACAAACAGAGCTGCTATAAATATTTTTGTACAAGTAGTGTTTTTACCCTTTTTCCTCAACTCTTCAGGGCATAGACCCAGTAGTGGTATTGCTGGGTCAAACGGTATGCACATTTTCGTTGCCCTTTGGACATAGTTCCAAATAGCTCTCCAGAAGGGTTGGATGAGTTCACAGCTCCACCAACAGTGTAATAGTGTCCCAGATTTCCCACATCCCTTCCAACAATGATTATTACCCTTCCTGGTGATACTGGCCAATCTGAGAGGTGTGAGGTGGTACCACAGAGAAGCTATAATTTGCATTTCTCTAATTAATGATTTAGAGCAATTTTTCATATGGCTATGGATTGCTTTGATCTCCTCATCTGTAAATTGCCTTTGCATATCCTTTGAATATTTGTCAATTGGGGAATGGCTTTTTGTTTTAAAAATATGGCTCAGTTCTCTGTATATTTTAGAAATGAGTCCTTTGTTAGAATCATTAGTTGTAAAGATTGTTTCCCAATTTACTACCTTTCTTTTGATCTTGGTTACATTGGTTTTATCTGTGCAAAAGCTTTTTAATTTAATGTAATCGAAATCATTTAATTGGTTTTTGGTGATGTTCTCCAACTCTTCCTTAGTCATAAACTGTTCCCCTTTCCATAGATCTCACAGGTAGACTAGTCCTTGATCTTCTAATTTGCTTATAGTGTTGTTTTTTATGTCTATGTCCTGTAACCATTTGGTAGAGGGTGTGAGGTGTTGGTCTAATCTAAGTTTCTTCCATACTAACTTCCAATTATCCCAGCAATTTTTATCAAAGAGGGAGTTTTTATCCCAATGGCCCGACTCTTTGGGTTTATCAAACAGCAGATAACTATAATCATCTCCTGCTTTTATACCTAGTCTATTTCACTGGTCCACCACTCTATTTATTAGCCAATACCAAACAGTTTTGACGACTGATGCTTTATAATATAATTTTAGATTGGGTAGGGCTAAGCCACCTTCTTTTGCACTTTTTTTCATTAAGCTCCTGGCAATTCTTGACTTTTTATTTTTCCATATGAATTTACTTACAATTTTTTCTAACTCATTAAAGTAATTTTTGGAATTTTGATTGGTAGGGTACTAAACAGATAATTTGGTTTTGGTAGAATTGTCATTTTTATTATATTAGCTCTACCTATCCATGAGCAGTTGATATTTGTCCAGTTATTTAGATCTAATTTAATTTCTGTGAGAAGTGTTTTATAATTCTTTTCAAAAAGATTCTGAGTCTGTCTTGGCAAATAGACTCCCAAATATTTTATATTGTCTGAGGTTACTTTGAATGGGATTTCTCTTTCTAGCTCTTCCTGCGGTTTCTTGCTAGACATATATAGAAAAGTTGAGGATTTATGAGGGTTTATTTTATAACCTGCAACTTTCCTAAAACTGCTAATGGTTCCCAGTAGTTTTTTAGATGATTTCTTGGGATTCTCTAGGTAGACCATCATGTCATCTGCAAAGAGTGAGAGTTTTGTCTCTTCCTTCCCAAGTCTAATTCCTTTAATTTCTTTTTCTTCTCTAATTGCTGCTGCTAATATTTCTAATACAATATTGAATAGTAGTGGTGATAATGGGCACCCTTGTTTCACCCCTGATCTGAATGGGAATGCCTCTAGCCTCTCCCCATTGAATATAGTGCTTCTTGATGGTTTCAGATAGATACTGCTAATTATTTTAAGGAACAGTCCATTTATTCCTACACTCTCTAGTGTTTTTAATAGGAATGGATTCTGTATTTTCTCAAAAAGCTTTTTCAGCATCTATTGATATGATCATCATTTCTGATAGGTTTGTTATTGATATAAAAATTGAGTATCCTAACAGTTTTCCTAATATTGAACCAACCCTGCATTCCTGGAATAAATCCTACTTGATCATAACATATTATCCTAGTGATTATTTGTTGTAATCATTTTGCTAAGATTTTATTTAGAATGTTTGCATCTATATTCATCAGGGAGATAGGTCTATAATTTTCTTTCTCTGTTTTAACTCTTCCTGGTTTAGGTAACAGTACCATATTGGTTTCATAGAAAGAGTTAGGCAGAGTTTCATCTTTCCCTATTTTCCCAAAGCATTTATTGGAACCAATTGTTCCTTAAATGTTTGGTAGAATTCACTTGTATATCCATCAGGCCCTGGAGATTTTGTTTTAGGGAGTTCAGTAATGGCTTGTTGAATTTCATTTTCTGAGATAGGGTTGCTTAGGTATTTAATCCCTTCTTCATTTCACCTGGGCAACTTATATTTTTGTAAATATTCATCCATTTCACTTAGATTATCAAATTTATTTGCATAGAGTTGGGCAAAATAATTTTAAATTATTACTTTAATTACTTCCTCATTGGTGGTGAGTTCACCTTTTTCATTTATGATACTAGCAATTTGGTTTTCTTCTTTTTTTTTAATCAAATTGACCAGAGGTTTATCAATTTTATTGTTTTTTATTATACCAACCTTTGGTTTTATTTATTAATTCAATAGTTTTTTTGCTTTCAATTTTATTAATTTCTCCTTTAATTTTTAGAATTTATAATTTGGCATTTTATTGGGACTTTTGGATTTTTTCTTTCTCTAATTTTTTTTAGTTCCATGTTTAGTTTATTGATTTCCTCTTTCTCCAATTTATTCATATAAGCATTTAGAGCAATAATATATCCCCTGAGAGTTGCTTTGAATGAATCTCATAGGTTTTGGTATGTTGTTCCATTATTATCATTATCTAGGATAAAATGGTTAATTCTTTCTATAATTTGTTTTTTGGTCCACTCATTTTTTAAAAAGAGGTTATTCAGTTTCCAATTTGTTCTGGGTCTGTATGTCCTAGGCACAGTATTGCATATGACTTTTATTGCATTGTGATCTGAGAAAGATGTATTCACTATTTCTGCCTTTCTGCAGTTGATCATTAGGTTTTTATGTCCTAGTACATGGTCAGTTTTTGTATAAGTTCCATGTACAGCAGAGAAAAAGGTATATTCCTTTCTATCCCTATTCAGTTTTCTCCATAAGTCTACCATATCTAATTCTTATAACAATCTATTTACCTCCCTAATTTCTTCCTTGTTTGTTTTATGATTCAATTCATCTAGACCTGATAGCGGGAGGTTGAGGTCTCCCACTAGTAAAGTTTTGCTCTCTATGTCTTCCTGTAGTTCTTTCAGCTTCTCCTCTGAGAATTTGGGTGCTGTCCCACTGGGTGCATATATATTCAATATTGAAATGACTCTATTGTCTATGGTACCTTTTAGGAGGATAAAGTTTCCTTCCTTATTTCTTTTAACGCTATTTTTGCTGCTGCTTTGTCTGAGATAAGGATTGCTACCCCTGCTTTTTTTACTTCAGCTGAAGCAAAATATATTTTGCTCCAACCTTTTACCTTTACTCTATATGTATGTCTCTGCTTCAAATGAGATTCTTGTAAGCAGCGTATTGTAGGATTCTGCTTTTTAATCCACTCTGCTATTTGCTTATGTTTTAAGGGAGAGACCATCCCATTCACATTCATGGTTATGATTACTAATTCTTTATTGCCTTCCATGCTATCTTCCCTCTATTTGTATTTTCCCCCTTTCTCCCCTTTTATCCATATTTCCCAGTCTTTTGTTTCTGAAAAACACCCCCTTCAGTGTTTTTGCCCTCCTATATCACACCCTCCCCTTTCTTTCCCCTTTCCCTTTTTCCCTTTTCCCTTCCCTTCCCTTTGTTATTTCCCCTTCTTTCCCCCCCACACTCCCCTTCCCTTTCTCCAACCCCCCTCCCCTTTTCCCCGTTTAATACTTGAGAGGTTAGATGTTTTATAAGTTAACTGAGTATGTGTAGGTCGACTTTAAACCAAGTCTGATGAGAAGAAGATTCAGGTGTTTCTCCTCTGATCCCTTCTTCCCCACTATTACCATAGGTTTTTTGTACTTCTTAGTGTAATGAGATTTACCCCATTCAATCCCCTCCCTCCTCCCATCTCTTTCCTGTCCCCCTTTTTAGGGAGGTAGTGGGTTTTTTTAGATTATTCTATCTAAGTCTTAGAAAATTCTGAGTGTCTGTCCCTTCTAGTTCTGTATATTCTATCAAACAGAGTCAAAATTCCTGAGAGTTATTAGAGTCTTTCTTCCAAGTGGGGTTAAAACCCATTACATCCCATTAGATAGTAGTCTCATGGATTGGTCATGAATGTCCATCATTTCTGGCTTGGTGTATTCTCTCTGTTAGAGTTAGATTTCTCAAGGTTTATGAGAATCTTTTTTCCCCCCGTGCTGGGATATAGCCAGTTTCAACTTACTGGATTGCATTTTTTTCTTTTACCGCCCCCCCCCCTTTTTTAACCTTTTCATGTGTCTCTTGAACTTCCTGTTTTATGTCCAAATTTTCTGTTTAGCTCTGGTCTTTTCATCAGAAATTTTTGGCATTCTTCCATTTCTTTAAAAGTCGATCTTTTTCCCTGGAAGAGAAGGCTCAGCTTTGCAGAAAAGTAAATTCTTGGCTGCATTCCAAGCTCCCATGCTCTTCGAAATATGTTGTTCCAGTCCCTTCGATCCCTTAAAGTTGATGCAGCCAGGTCCTGCATGATCCTTACTGTGGCTCCTTGATATTTAAATTGTTTCTTTCTGACTGCTTGCAGGATTTTCTCTTTTATCTGATAGTTCTGGATGTTGGCCACAACATTCCTTGGTGTTTTCATTTTAGGATGTTTTTCTGGTGGGGATCAATGTACTCTTTCAATAACTACTTTGCCCTCTGATTCCATGATATCAGGGCAGTCTTCTATCACTAGATCCTGTAATATTAAGTCCAGGCTTTTTTCTCTTCAGTGTTTTCAGGAAGTCCTATAATTTTCATGTTGCCCCTTCTCGATCTATTCTTGAGGTCCGTGGTTTTGTTTATGAGGCATTTTACATTTGCTTCTATTTTTTCTATTTTTGATTTTGTTTAACTGACTCTTGCTGTCTCATGGAGTCATTAGTTTCTGTAGACTCCATTTTTTTTTGGGGGGGGGAGTTTTCTTCATTAACCTTTTGCAGCTCCTTTTCCAACTGGTCAATTCTACTTTTGAAAGAGCTTTCCATTTGACCAATTGAGGTTTTGAGAGAATTAATTTCTTTTTGCATTTGCTCATTTGAGGATCTGAGAGAATTATTCTCATTTTGTAATTGTCCAATTGATGATCTGAGAGATTTATTCTCCTTTTGTGTTTGTCCAATTGTACTTTCTAAGGTTTTGTTTTCTTGTTGCAAGGTATTAATTGTCTCTCCCAAATTTTTAAGCTCCTTCATTATTTCTTCAAGGAAGTCTTTCTGTGCTGGAAACAAGATTTTAGTCTCCTCAGAGGTTCCAGGTCTCTCTGAGTTGGGGCCTTTCCCTTCCAGGAATTTTTCTATGTATCCACCTTTCCGCTGACCCTTCTTCATTATGCTAAGACCTTCAGTTGGAGGTGGGGGCTGGTTCACCTGGGCTTGGGATCGCTAAAGGCTTTACTGAGTTCAGTTTCTATGGCTGGCCACTAGGAGGTGCTGGTTGCCTTCTCTGGAGTGTCTGTGACCTTGGTTGAGAGACCTTCTCCCTTTGCTGGAAGGGAGGAGTTGGAGCTATTGAATTCTTTTGCCTTCAATCAATGGTGGGCTTTACCCTGGCCTGAGGTCATTCCTCAGCTGTGCAGGTTCTTCTGCTCACATACCTGGGCCTGAGGCAAAAGTAGTTTGCATCTGTTTGGGAAGAGGCCTCTGTGCAATGGAGGCGTGGACTCAGAGTTTCTCAGACCCCAAGAGCCGAGGGATGGTATCCACAACTCTCCTGCACCAGAACTCTCCCCCCAGCCTGGTCCCCCATCTCCAGGGGACAGCACCAACACCAGCGCCTCTACTTCCCCATGGACCCAAGCCCCTTTCATCCAGCCCCACCGCTGATCCAGCAGGTCCAGCTCTCAGGCCCTCAGACTCTCGGTTCCAATCCAGCTGTTAATCTGGCTGATCTGGGGCTGATCCTCCCTCTGAGCCCAGACTCACCCACCTGAATTTGGCCAAAGCTGCTGCGGGAGACAAATCCTGAGGTAGATGTTCTTTCTCCTGGCTTTTCTTTCTGGGTTTTGTAGGTCGGATTTCTTTTAAGAGGTTTGTTTCATGTGATAGATGGGGAAGAGATCAGGAGTCTTTAGAACTCTGCCTGTCTTCTCTCTGCCATCTTGGCTGGAAGTTGAAAAATCATATTCTTGAGAAAAAAATAAAACATAAGGGATAGCAAAATTATGTAGTATATGAATCAGCTTTTTAAAAAAATGAATGTAATACTCTTTGGTCTTTGTTTGAATTCTATAGTACGCCAACACAAATACCCTTAAATTGTCCCTGATTATTGCACTGATGTCCATTAATGTTGATCATCACCCCCATGTTGCTGTTACAGAAACAACTCATTTCTAAAATATATGGAGAACTTGTCAAATTTATAGGAAAACAAGTCATTCCCCAATTGATAAATGGTAAAAAATATGAAAGACAATTCTCAGATGAAGAAATCAAAGCTATCTATTGTCATATGAATAATTGCTCTAAATCATTATTGATTAAAGAAATGCAAATTAAAAAAAACTGAGGAACCACCTCACCTATTAGATTGACCAAAATGACTAAAAAATAAAATGATCAGTAATGGATAGGATGTGGGAAAACTGGGACACTAATACATGGTTGGTGGAGTTGTGAACTATTCCCTGGAGAACAATTGGAAATTATGCCAAAGGACAATAAAACTGTGCATGCCTTTTGATTTAGCAATACCACTACTAGGACTATATTCTAAACAGATCATGAAAAAGGGTGGAAATCCCACATGCACAAAAATAATCATAGCAGCAATTTTTGTAGAGGCAAAAGTTGGAAATTGAGGGGATGCATATCCATTGGAAAATAACTGAACAAATTGTTATATTTGTGATATATCATTTATGTGTATATATAGAACACTAGTGTGTTCTATATACTACATGCTATATACTATATACTATATACTATATACTATACACTATATACATCATATATACATATATTTGGGTACATAGAATGCTGAAGGATGGGATTTCAGAAAAGCCTGGAAAGACTTGCATGAATTGATGCTGAGTAAACTGAGCAGATTCAAAAGAACCTTATATCCATTAACTACAACTTAGGATGATGTTCAAATATGATGAACTTGTTTATTTCAATACAATATACAATATACAATAATCAAAGACAATTTTAAAAGACTTGTGATGGAAAATGCCATCCATATCCAGAGAAGGAACTGAGGAGTTTTTATTTAAAAGCAAAATCTTACTATCTTCAGTTTTTGTGTAATTATTCTGTGTAATAATTGAGTGTAATTTTTTCTCTTGAATGTCTTTTTTCCTTCTGTTTCAATTTGAATCTTCTTTCACAACATAATTAGTATGGATCTGTGTTCAACATGGTTATGAATGTAGAGCCTATGCTAGATTTCTTTCTATTGGGTGAAGGGGGAGAGAAGGAAGGGAGAGAGAAAAGTAAAAAATTTGAAACCCTGCTAAAACAGGATTGGTAAAAACTACCTTTGCATGTAGTTGGAAAAACAAATAAAAATAATATTTAAATTAAAAAAAAACAAATCAAAACAAATCATCTTCTCCTCAGTTAAGTTTCATGGTCTCAGATTGGGAGCCCTGCCCATTCTTGGGGAAATTAATCCCTCAAATTAACTCTCATGTTCCTATTTCTTTCCTTACTACTTATTCCCTTTTGGTGGCTTTTGTTATTGCTGCTTCTCTCTCTCTCTCTCTCTCTCTCTCTCTCTCTCTCTCTCTCTCTCTCTCTCTCTCTCTCTTTCTCTCTCTTTCTCTCTCTCACCTTCAGCTAACCACAACAATACTTAATTAAACATTTTTGCCCCCGCAAAAGAGGGGTGTATATCTTTTGCCTTTCTTTTTATGCCTATTTTAGGACAATGCCTCATACTTAGGATTCACTAATGATTGTTGACTAACTTAAAAATACCAAAAGCGTTTGTTTATTTGTAATTCGGTATCTACATAGGTGTGTTGGCACAGATGATCATTCTGGAATATTTTAAATTTTTTCACAGTATTAATGGAGGGGTATTTCTATATCTCATATCTTCTATATGAGCATCTTGATTGATGACAGTATGACCCCCTACAGGATTGTCTCTCATTCCATGCTCTTCTATGATTTTCTGAGTATATTTCTGAGGTAGAGGTGAAGATATATTCTTTCCAAGCCACCACCTTTAGAACATGGGTGGTTTAAGCTAATGACAAGTCATACTTTTTCCTGCCAGAAAGCATTTACTACTACCTAGTCACCATTTTCAATTTCACACTTAGAGAGAACTTTCAGCAGAGAGGAAGACAGGTATGTGATGCCACATGGCCTGATAGCTACATCTTACCAAGCTAGAAAAAAATAGTTCTCTAATTTGTTTATGACTTAAGATAAAATAAGGAAAAACTACAGTTACCATTTAATTCTGCCTTTTTGGGAAGTTTATAAAAATTATTATCAAAACATAAAGCCCGTTATTAGGATAAACATCCTAGTTTTTTTTAATTGGGATTACACTTCTGTCTTTCATTGCCAACACTACTTCTCTTTCACTTTCAGTGTCCTGCTAATAATTAGGGATATATATGAATCTAAAAGTTATTAAGAATAGTATTTTTCCTATAAAATTTAATTTTAGAAATAAAGTGGAAGATATAAGCAAAACTTTAGAGAATAGATAATTTTGCAACAGAAAGTAATTCAGAGAGAGAGAGAGAGAATAAAGAAGCTTCAAAGGACAGGAAGAAGGGCAAGTATGACTATTTTCAATCTCAGAAAATTCAAGGAGAAAAAGGTTCCCCATATCCTACTCTTGGGTAGAATTCTCATAGCTCAATCCTATGATTGTCTTAATGGTGGAAGTAGCTAGAGTTGTCAAATCTCTCTGTTAACCTAACATGGAAAAACATGCATTTATGACTTATTACTTATCTTAAATTCCTAGTGGTAAATCTCTTTAATTTTCATTTCAAGTTTATTTGCCTCCCATACTCACAGTATGGGAACCTATTCATATCTCTTTCAAATTCCAAAATGAACTGCCACCCAAAGTCTTAGTTCAACCACCTTCCCATAAAGTCTCAGTGCTCATTGTTACAATATCAGTTTCAGAGATTCCATTCAAATCCACAGAGCATTTATCCATGCCATGAAAGCACTAAAATAACTGATCCTTTCTGGGATTTGGAATTTTACAGTTTTGTGCAAAATATCTATGGTATATTTAACTCTGTAATTAAATAACACAATATCAAATAAACATTAACAGCTAATAGAATATCGTATAATTGACAAAGTTTCCCATCATTAGTATATGTTATAGAAATAGAAAATATCTTATACAATATTTCAATAATGTAGGTTTAATTATATAGGAGAAATTAATATGCATATCCATATCATAAAAATAAGAAGACTGGAAAGTTAGGAAGGGTGAGGGTTAGGAAGGCCTTTAAAAGCTAACGCTCTGATTTGGATCCTGTTCTCTTCTCCATCTATACTATTTCACTTGTTTGATCCTATCAGTTCCTGTGGATTCAATTATCATTACTATGTAAACAATTCTTTATTAGTACTGTCATAACCTCCTCTGTAACCTCAGAAAGTAAACCTTAAAATTTTTTTAACTTTTAAATTTACTTATTTATTTATTTTGAATTTTATAATTTTCCCCCTAATTTTGTTTCCCTCCCTTCACCTCCCACAGAAAGCTGTCTGTTAGTCTTTGTTTCCATGGTATACATTGATCTAAGTTGAATGTAATGAGAAAAAATAATATTCTTAAGGATAAAATAAAGTATAAGAGATAACAAAATTAAAAAATAAGAGAACAGGTTTTTTTTTCCTAAATTGAAGGTAATAGTCCTTGGTCTTTGTTCAAACTCCACAATTCTTTCTCTGGATAGAGATGGTATTCTCCATCGCAGATACCACAAAATTGTGCCTGATTGTTAAACTGATAGAATGAACAAGTGCATTAAGTTCATTCATCATCCCCATGTTGCTGTTAGGATGTACAATGTTCTTCTGATTCTGCTCATCTCACTCGGCATCAGCTCATGCAAATCTTCCAGACTTCCCTGAATTTCCATCCCTCCTGATTCCTAATAGAACAATAATGTTCCATCACATACATATACCATAGTTTATTAAGGCATTCCCCAAATGAAGGACATTCACTTAATTTCCAATTCTTTGCCACCACAAACAGGGCTTCTATGAATATTTTTGTACAAGTGATGTTTTTACCCTTTTTCATAATCTCTTCAGGGTATGGACCCAGTAGTGGTATTTGCTGGATCAAAGGGTATGCACATTTTTGCTGCCCTTTGGGAGTAATTCCAAATTGTTCCCCAGAAAGGTTGGATGAGTTCACAGCTCCACCAAAAATGTATTAGTGTATCAGATTTCCCACATCCCTTCCAACATTGATCACTGTCCTTTCTAATCATATTGACCAGTCTGAGAGGTGTGAGGTGGTACCTCAGAGATGCTTTTCTCTAATAAGAGATTTGCATTTCTCCAATAAGAGTGATTTAGAGCAATTTTTCATATGACTATGAATTGCTTTGATTTCCTGACTGACCATTTGAATATAATTTTACTATTTATCAATTGGGGAATGGCTTGTTTATTTAAAAAATTTGTCACAGTGCTCTGTATATTTTAGAAATGAGTCCTTTGTCAGAAACACTAGTTGTAAAAATTGTTTCCTAATTTACTATATTTCTTTTGATCTTGGTTACAGTGTAAATCTTACAATTTTGAATACATAAAATTTAAAAATTTGTGTACAAGAAAAAGTAATTGTAACTAAAATTAAACTAGAAGTAAAAATGGAGGGGATGGAATTTTTAGCATGTTTTGCTGATGAAAGTCTCATTTTTAAGAAATATAGGGAATTGATTCAAATCTTATAAGAAAAAGAGCCTTTCCCAATCTTTCAAAGGCAATAACTAAACAGTTTTCTTAAAAAAAAACTTTAAGCCATCAATAATAGATAGAGGAGCGGCTAGGTGGTGCAGTGGATAGAGCACTGGCCTTGGAGTCAGGAGTACCTGAGTTCAAATCTAGCCTCAGACACTTAATAATTACCTAGCTGTGTGGCCTTGGGCAAGCCACTTAACCCCATTGTCTTGCAAAAACTAAAAAAAAAGTTAGATAGAAGACATTTAAAAGGAGAGTTAAAAGAAATGAAGTGGAGGCACCCAATGTAGATAAAATATTTGAAAGAATCTATCCATAAAGGGAGGACAGTTATAGGATGGTTGAATCAAGCAGGGTTTTTAAAAAATAATTATTAATTTAAGGCAATGGCATTAAATGACTTACCCAAGATCACACAGCTAGGCAATTATTGTCTAAGGCTAAATTTGAACTCAAGTTCTCCTGACTCCAGGACTGGTGCTCTAACTACTGCACTACCCAACTGCCCCTCAAGAAAGGTTTTTGATAATTGGAAAGACATGTTATGTTTTGGGATAGTTAAAGAGTATCCAGTAGTTGGGGAACAAATGAATATTAGTGAGAAGGTGATGAAGATAAAGACAGAAACATGGTGAAACAGTCTTTTAGCCCAGAAAACTCAGAGGAAGTTGACTCTGGTGATGGGGGAGTAGGGAGCACAGTCCAGAACAGGAAGCATTCCAATGAACCAGGAGCAGGTCCCACATCAACAAAACAGTAGGACTTCCTGAACCCCATTGTAGTGGAGCACAAAATCACTAGCAGCAGGCTCTACCACACGCCTTAACCAGGGGGAATTGGCAAACTCCAGCTCTGAAACCACAAAATGCCTGAGCATAGCCCCAAGCAAACAAGCTCCTCCAGAATCCAGACCCACAGCATGCTTCAGGGCAGTCAGGACAGACTGTCATCCTCCAGTGACCAGACCTTCAGTGCTTTAGGGTAGTCCCAGGGAGGAATTCAGCACACACCAGAAACCACCAGGACCTCAGCTCAGCACCAGGTAAACTACCAGACCCCTACAGATCCATAAGGGACAGCCACCCCACCCCCATCTCCTCAGCACAGTAGCAGATATAAAGGTCCCCCATGGAACTCCAGGGACACATCAGCAGAACACTAGTATCTGCAGTCACTGGTACAAGGTACCTGAAACAGTGCCCCTTCCAACCTAGGAGCAGAGGTCAAATTTAAAAGAAATGGAAAAGACCTCCACAAAGAAGATGAGTTTAAGAAAAAGCAAGAAAAAAAGAATATGACCATGAAAATTATCATGGTGATGGAAGACTAAGACACAAACTCATAAGAGAATAATAATGTCAAAACATTTATGGACAATATTTTTTTATAATTTATTTTTATTTTTTATTTTTTTAATTCTCATTTTGTACAAATTTTGTTTTACATTGATAAAATATTCTTGTTTAAGAGTAAACAAAATACCCCTCCCACCCATGAATATAGACTTGCTTGGGTGATAAAGTAAAGGGGAGAGAAAAAAAAATTAAAATTAAAAAAAATAATAGTAATAATTGTAGGTATGGCCGGGTGGCACAATGGATGAAGCACCAGCCCTGGAGCCATGAGCACCTGAGCCCACAGCCAGCCCCATAGACCGAACAATCACCCAGCCATGTGACATGCAAGCCACCCGATCCCCACTGCCCTGCAAAAACCAAAAAGAAGAAAAAAAAAGACCCAAAATAAAATAAAATAGTAAAAATAGTAGGGGTGGCTGGGTGGCAGACAGAGCATTGGCCCTTGAGCCAGGAGCACCCAGGTCCAAATCTGGCCTCAGACACCCAAAGATCATCCTGCTATGTGGCCCCAGGCAGGCCACCCAGCCCCATTTACCCTGCACCCTCCCCCAAATAATAATAATAAAAAATGTGTTTCAGTCTTTGTTCTAATACCAACAACTCTGTCATGGGTGGATCACATTCTTTATGGTAAGTCCATCACAAAAGTTACTTCCATATTTTTCCAGCATTGCCATTGATGATCGCAACTCCCTCCTTTTGTGTTTCTCCACTACCATATACTATATTTTCTCTCTTCTTTCACTCTGGCTCTGTTGTAGGGTAGCTGAGTGGCCCAGCAGACAGATCCCTGGCCTTGAGGCCAAGAGGCCCTGAGCCCCCATACCACCCCTTAGGACCATCCACCTGGCCCTATGGTCCTGGACAGGCCATCCAATCCCAGCCCCTTGCAAGAAGTAAAAAAGAAAATGTGTTACATTTGACCACTCTCCCCCCATGGTCCATTCCATCCTCCTTTATTCACATCCCCACCCCTTCCCCCCCTGCTCCCCCCCTCCTTCTTACTCCAGATACCCATACCCCACTGAGTACACATGCCATTTCCTCTCCTAGCCACCTCTGATGACAGCAAAGGTTCCCTCATTCCCCCTTGACAACCCCTTTCCATATCATTGCAATAGCTCACTGCAATAAAAAAATCTTATTATATGAAATATCTTGGCCTATTCCCCCTCTCCTTTTTCTTTCTCCCATTACATTTCCCTTTTTTTATCGACTCCATTTTTACACCATATTTTAATCTTCAGATTCCACTTTCTCCTGTGCTCAATTATAAAAGCTCCCTCTACCTGCTCTATTAACTGAGAAGGTTCATATGAGTATTATCAGTGTCATTTTTCTATGCAGGAATACATGTAGTTCATCATCATTAAGTCCCTCATATTTTCCCATTCTCCTGCAATCTCTATGCTTCACTTGAGTCCTGTATCTGAAGATCAAACCTTCTGTTCAGCTCTGGCCATTGAAATTCCCCTGGTTCATTGAAAGTCCATCTTTTTCCCTGGAAGAGGACATTCAGCCTTGCTGGGTAATTCATTCTTGGCTGCATTCTAAGCTCTTTTGCCTTCCGGTATATTATATTCCAAGCCCTACGAGCTTCCAATGTAGTTGCTGCTAAGTCCTGTGTGATCCTGACTGCAGCTCCACGATATTTGAACTGTGTCCTTCTGGCTGCTTGTAATATTTTCTCTTTGACTTGGGAGTTCTAGAACTTGGCTATAATATTCCTAGGGGTTGTTTTTTTGGGATCTCTTTCTCGGGGGGATCGGTGGATTCTCTCCATTTCTATTTTGCCCTCTGCTTCTAGAATATCAGGGCAATTTTCCTGTAGTAATTCTTTGAAAATGATGTCAAGGCTCTTTTCCTGATCATGACTTTCAGGTATTCCAATAATTTTTAAATTATCTTTCCTAAATCTGTTTTCCATATCAGTTGTTTTTTCAATGAGATATTTCACATTTTCTTCTAATTTTTCATTTTTTTTGTTTTGAAGTATTGATTCCTGATTTCTGTTAAATTCATCAATCTCCCTGAATTCTATTCTTTGTCTGAAGGATTTGTTCTCCTCAGAGAGTTTTCTTGTCTCTTTTTCCATCTGGTCAATTTTGCTTTTTAAAGCATTGTTCTCCTCAATAACTTTTTGAACTGTTTTATCAATTTGACCTAAGCTGGCTTTTAGCATGCTATTTTCTTCAGCTATTTTCTTCCTTGACTAAGCTGCTGACTTCATTTTCATGTTTTTTCCTGCATCTCTCTCCTTTCTTTTTCCAGTTTTTCTTCCAACTCTCTCATTTGATTTTCAAGTTCTTTTTTGAGCTCTGTCATAGCCTGAACCCAATTTCTATTTTTCTTGGAGTCTTTAGATGCAGGAGCTTGTGTTTCCTCATCTTCAGACTGAGTATTTTGATCCTTCTTGGGCTCATATGCAAAATATTTCTCAATGGTCTTCCTCTTGTGTCTCTGCTTGCTCATTTTCCTAGTCTGGGCCTGGTTTTGAGGTGCTTCCTGAGCTTTTGGGACACTCCCACAAAGGTCTCAGCGTGTGAGGCTCTGTCCTCCCTCCTGGTCTGTGAATGACCATAAGCGCTCCCCTCTGCCATAGGGCTGAGGTGGGGGGGCCCCTGATGTTCTATTGGGGGGGGCCTAGACTGGAATCAGGATCTGAATGTGGTCAGAACCCCAGAGTCCTGTTCCAGGGGCAGAGGACAGAACTCTGCAGTCTCTCTCTTCATTCCCCTCCCTAGGTTCAATGGGCTCATGCCCTGGGGGCCCCTGCTTACCAGCTCTGCCTGCTTCTGTTTCCAGATCTGGGCTGATGAAAGACCAAACTGCTTGCTGTGTGCCCAGAGGGCTGGGCTCCACGTGCTTGTTCTGGCAGAGGTCCCCCGCTGTTCCCTCACTTTGTGCCCGGTGCTCCCCGGAGTGAAGCTCAGGAGACTCCCCCACTGCTGTGAGCTGTGGCTCCCAGTGCCCTGGGGCTGCCTCTGGGAGGCTGATGTTCTTTCACTCTGGCAGGCCACCCCTCTGGCGGCCGCCCCTCCGACCCCATGGAGCAGAGCTTTTCTGCTCTTTTCCAGTTTACCTTGAATAGGAGAGATGCCTCACTGGGTCCCTTTGTAGGTTCTGTCTCTCGAAAGTTCAGTTAAGAGTCCTTAGTTTCAAGTTTTATCAGAGAGTGCCTAAGACTCGATCCCTTTTTGTCGCCACTTTAGCTCCACCCCGCCCCCACACACAAGATTTTTTCTAAAGAAAAAAACCCATGGAAGAGCTCAAAAAGGAGTTTAAAAAATCATAAAAGAGAGGTAGAAGAAAAACTGGAAAAAGGAAAACTGCTTAAATAGTAAAACTGTCAAATGGAAAAGGAGATACAAAAATTCATTAAGGGAAAACAACTCCTTAAAAGTTAGAATTGGGCAAGTGGAACCTAATGTAGCTTTGAGACAAGAATCCAAAAAAACAAATTTAGAAGAATGAAAAAAAATTGAAGAAAACATTAAATATCTCATGGGAAATTTTTTTTAAAAATAGAACAAGAAAAAATATCAGAATTATTGAACTGCCTGAAAGCTATAATGAAAAGGAGGACCTGGACAACAGCCTTCAGAAATTGTCTAGATAAACTGCCCTAATGCCTGGAAACTAGAGAGCAAAATAGTAATTGGAAACAACATCTACCAATCATCTTGGGAAAGACATCCTAAAATAAAAACTATTAAGGAGCAATATAATCAAGTTTTAAAACTACCAGATCAAGAGAAAAATACTAAAAATGACCAGAAAGAAATAATTCACAGTCAGATAGCACAAGACTTGGCAAGTGCAACATTAAAAAATCAGAGGTTATGAAGTTTGATATTCCAAAAGACAAAGCACCTAGGAGGATAATCAGGAATCACATTCCCTGAAAAATCAAGCATAATATATCAAGGGGGAAATGACAATTTAATGAAACTAAAGTTTCATAAAGAGATCAGATTTTAAACCAAAAATTAGGCTTCTAATGTTAAGATCCAAGGTAAATATAAATAGGTAAAAAAGGGAAAGAAAACATAAAGGATGCAATGAAGCTAAACTGGTTACATCCCTATACAGGAAGATGCTGTTTGTAATTCTAAAAAATTTTATCACTGATGAGCTAGAAGGAATATATACTGCAGAAGGTACAGGTATAAGGTGAATTTGAGGAACTGACATACAATTAAGTGATGAGAAAGAGGAGTACAATGGATGCATGAGGAAGAGAAATGGAATGGTAAATTATTTCACATGAAGAGTCATAAGAAAGCGATTATAGTGAAAGGGAAAATAGGAGTGGCATTATTTGAACCTTATTCTCATCAGTATTGGTTCAAAGAGGGAATAATATCCACAATCAGATAAATACAAGGAATTGTCTTACCTCACAGGGAAGTAAGAAGGGAAGAGATTAAATAAGGGTAGGGGAGGTTGGAGACATACATAAGTGAAGGAAAATCAGGATAGATGGTAGACAGAAGTAAAACTTACTGGGGAGGAAAAGAATGAAAGGAAAGAGAGGACAAACAGGAGGAAAAGTAAGAAGGAGGGTAATAATAACTGTGAATGCAAATGGAATTAACTTTTCCATAAAACAAGGGCAGATAATAAGAGTGGATCAAAAATCAGATTACTACACTATGTTATTTACAAGAAACATACTTAAAACAGAAAGATATACATAGAATAAAAGCAAGAGGCTGGTTAATTTAATTTAAAAAGAAAACCAGATTACCCATAAAAAATGAAACAAGGTGAAATCATCACCAATGAAAAAGAAATTAAAGTTATAAATAGGAAATATTTTGCCCAATTATATTGTCAATAAATCTGACAATATGAGTAAAATTGATGAATATTTAGAAAAATTTAAATTACCTAGATGAACAGATAAGAAAATAGAATGCCTAAATAAACCTGTCTTAGAAAAAGAAATTGAACAAATCGTTAATAAGCTCCCTAAGAAAAAGTTTCCAGGGCCAGATGGTTTCATATATGAATTTTACCAAACATTTAAAAAAATTACTTCCAAATATATATAAACTATTTGGAAAAATAAGCAAAGAAATCCTATAAACTCCTTTTTAGACATAAGTATTGTGCTGATAACTAAAAACCAGGAAGAGTAAAAACAGAGGAAGAGAAATTATAAACTAATTTCCCATATGCATATTGATGCAAAAAATTTGAACAAAATACTAGCACAAGAATTACAATAATACAGCACAAGGAAAACTTACAGAAATAATATAATTATCTCACGATACTGAAAAAAGTTTTTGACAAAATACAGTAATCATTCCTATTCAAAACACTAGAGAGCATAGAAATTAAAGGAGGTAGTATATATCTAAAACCGTTGGCAAACTTCTGTAATGGAAATAAACTAGAAGCCTTCCTGATAAGATCAGAGGTGAAGCAAGGATGCCCATTATCACCACTACTATTAAATATTGTACTAGAAATGCTAGTTAAAGCAATAAAAGAAGAAAAGAAATGGAAAGAATTAGAATGAGAAATAAGGAAAAAACTATCACTCTTTGCACTTGCTTTGAGATATTAGACTTAAAGAGAATGCTATGGAATCAACTTAAAAACTACTTGAAATAAACTACCAGAAAAAGTTTCAGAATATAAGATAAATTTACATTAATTCATCAACATTTCTTTATATGAGCAACAAAGCCCAACAGCAAAATTTAGAAAGAGAAACTTCATTTAAAATAACTGTAGACAATATAAAATGAGAGTTCACCCACAAAGACAACCTCAGTAACTATATGAACACAATTACAAAACACTTCACACAAATAAAGTCAGATCTGAACAAATGGAAAACTACCAATTCCTCAAGGGTAGGTTAAGCCAATATAAAAAATAACAATTCTGCCTAATTGATTTATTCCAATGCCATAGCAATTAAATTACGAAAAAAATTATTTTACAGAACAAGAACAAATAACAACAAAATTCATGTGGGAGAACAAAAGGTCAAAAATACCAAGGGAATTAATGGAAAAAATGAAAAAAGGAAGTTGGCCTAGCAATAACAGATCTTGAACTATATTATAAAGTAATAATTATCAAAACTATATGGTACTGGTTAAGAAATAGAGGGGTGGTTAAGTGGAACATAATAGGTACATAAGAAGGCTGTGAATGACCATAGTAATCTATTTTGATAAACCCCCAAACCCCAATCTCTGGGATAAGAATTCACTATTTAATCAAAACTGTGGGGAAACAACTGGGCACAAGCTAAGTCTCATACCATATACCTAGATAAAGTCAAAATGGGTACATGATTTAGATATAAAGATTGATAGCATGAAGAAAGATGAAGAAATCAAAACTGTATATAAACATATGAAGAAGTGCTCCAAATAGCTTTTAGATGCAGAAATAAAATGAAAATATCTCTGAGGTACCACTTCACACCTATCAGATTGGCTAAGATAACAAAAAAAGGAAAATGATAAATGCTAGGGGAAAATGTGGGAAAATTGGAACACTAATGCAATTAGTGGATTTGTAAACTGATTCAAGCTCTCTAGAGAGCAATTTGAAGTTATGCCCAAATGGGAACCCAACTCTGTATAACCTTTTGTCCAGCAATGCTACTACTAGGTCTCTATCCCAGAGAGATCTTTTTTTTTTTAAAAAAAGAAGGAGAAAGGACCTGTATGTAAAAAAAATATTTATAGCAGCCCATTTTATACGGGGCAAAATATTGGAATTTGAGGGGATGCCTATAAATTGGAAAATGGCTGAATAAGCTGTGGTAATGGAATATTATTGCACAATAAGAAATGAAGAACAGGAAGATTTCAGAAAAATTGGAAAAGTCTTGTATGAACTGATGTCAAATGAAATGAGCAGAACCACAAATAATATACACAGTATCAGCAACATTGTGTGTTGATCAGTTGTAAAAGGCTCAGTTATTTTCAGCACACTAAGATCCAAGACAAATACAAAGGACTCACAGAAAAAAATGCAATACTTAAAAAGATAAAGAACTTATAGAATCTGCATTCAGAATCTATAAGTTCTTTATCTTTTTAAGCATATTTTCTTCAATTCTTTTATTCTTTCTCATATTTATTTTTTCCTTTTGACATATTTCTTCTTATACAACTGATATGGAAATGTGTTATACATGTATAAACTATCAAACTGCCTACTGTTTCAGAAAGAGGGAGGTAAAAGTTTGTAACTCAAAATCTTATAAAAATGAATGCAAAAAGTTTCACATTATCTAATTAGAGGAAAATGAAATATTTAAATTAAAAGGCTGGTATTATTAATTATTATCTTGCCTTTTGTCTCTTCCTGGTTTAGATATTAAGATGATATCATATCATTGAGTCAGTCAGTTTTATTAGGTATTGACTAAGTGCTAGAAATTCAAAGAAAGGTAAAAATTGTATCTGACCTCAGGAAGCATACATTTTAATTGGAGAAATAAGAAAAAAAGGTAACTAAGTACATAGAAAATATATACAAAATATTGAACTTAATCTGAAAGGGGAAAGCATTAACACCTGGGGAGACTAACAAAGACTTCAATACGGAAAGTGGGATTTGAGTTGAACCAAGGAACTAGTAGACTAACAGAAGAACATGAGGGAGTATGATGGAAAGTACACGTTTTCCAGACATGGAAAATAGACAGTTGCCAAAAGCATAGAAGTGGAAGAAAGAGAGCTATATTTATGCATCTGTAAATAAGTGAATGTATCTAAATTGCAAATGTATAAACAAGGAATTAGAAGGAAGGGACCAGTTTATAAAGAGTCAAACAGTAGCTTATATTTCATTCTAGAGGTGATAGTCAACTGACCTCAATGAGTGGAATGAGGAAATGGTGAGATATAGTCTGAGCAAACTTTTAGAAAAATCACTTTGGTAGATAATAGAAAATAGATGTAATGATGAGAGATATAAGTCAAGGTGACTGTTTAGAAAGCATTTCAGTAGTCTATGTAAGATGTTAAAGCATGAAATAAGATAATGCTTTCCACTCAAACAGAGGGAATATAAGAGAAATATGAATTCCGTAGAGCAATTTAGGAATTATGCCCAAAGGGTTATAAAACCATATCTACCCTTTGGCCTAGTGGTGCCACTGCTAGATCTGTATTGCAGAAGAGATGAAATTTGGGAAATATGGTTATATTATAGTATTTTGGTGGTGAGGAGTTGGAGATTGAGGGGATGCCTATTGGTATGTGATTGAGATAAAATGTTGTTCTGTTATGGTAAATGATGAACAGTTTGCTCTCAGTAAAAATGTACTTGAATAGAAGCTATGGAAAATGTACTGTGTACAAAGTAACAGGAAATTGCAGGATGATCAACTGTGAATACTTACCTTTTCTCAGCAATGCTGTGATCCAAGAGAATTCAGAAGGATTCTATAAACCCCAAAGAGAGCTGAATGCTGTCTGAATATAGACTGAGGTATCTTTTTTTTTCACTATTTTTCTTGAGGTTTTCTTTGGGATTTTTGCTATCATATCATATCATATCATTCCACATCAAATGATATCATATGATATAAAATCAAATCATATTATATTATTTTATATCATATTAATTCTATTCTATTTATTATAATATATAATTTTATTTCTTTTGGTTGTTTGCTTTTATAACTTGACTATTATTATGTTTTTTATGATTATACATTTTTAATCCATATCAACTTTCTTGCTTTCTCAATGAGTGGGAGTGGGATAGGAGGAGGGGACAGAATTTGGAATGCAAGATTCTGAAGCGAATATTGGATTTGATTTTGCTTAGAACTGGAGGGGGAGAGCAAAAATAAGAGAAATATGAACATAAAAATGATATTTAAGAAAGTATTGAATATGTGGAGTAAATGAGAATGAGAAGTCTCAGTTATGGACCTGGGTGCCTGGAAGGTAGTGGAGCTCTCAACAAGAATAGGAAAATTTGAAAGAGGGAAAATTTTCTGAAAAAAAGTAAATTAATTCTGTTTAGAATGTAAAGATTGGGTGTTCAAGGTATCAGAAATTGAAATATAACTGCAGTATGACTTCATGTACAAAAGATGTTTTAATTCTTATTTTCTCAATAGGTAGAGGAAAGAAAGAATTCAGAACTGAAAATTGAAAAAATGAGCAGAATTCTAGCAAGGAGTTGGTTAAATTTTTTTAAAGAACCAAAATTGAAAAAAAAAAGTGTTTTGTTGACAGTTGGCTTGTATTATTTTATTAAATTGAAATGAACAAAACTCCTTTTCTTTAAAAGAAATTAACAAGAATCCCTCAGAAAAAAATAACATAGCTGCAACTCAGCAGAGATATTAATAGATGAGAAATATAAAGATCAATGAATCATCTGCCTAGAGATAATGATTGTATTAATTGGAGTTGATGAGATCACCAAGTGAGGTAATATGGGTAGAAAAGATAAAGGGGCCATGTTTAAAGTCACAACTAGAAAAATGTGGATAAAGGTTTGGCAAAATACTGAGGAGTAGTGAAGAAAGTGAAAAAAAAAATTTACCTTCTCAAAAATTATGAATATTCTCTTAATTTGCAAATCTGAATATTAATTCTCATTTTTTTTAACCTCTCTGTAGGTCACCTTTTTTCCTCTTGTTTTTTTTTTTGTAATATTTCTCTCTACTGATTCTTTTCTAGCTTTCTGACTGTTTTCTCAATTATCTTTGCTAGATCTTCATCCAGGTCATGTCCATCAACTTGAAGTAACCCCCAAGACTTTGTCCTAAATTCTTCCATCCTATTTCACTTAGACATCTCATCAGCTCCCATGGTTTTAACTATCATCTCTATGCAGTCAATTCTCAGATTCCAAACTGAAATATTCAAATCAATCTCTAATCTCAATTATTTGAATGTTTACTCCTGTGATGGCTGTCATAATCCTTCTATGACTGTCCATCCTGAATGATTCATATCCCTATCCTGCCATAACTTCACCACATTTAACCAATGCTAGAAGTGTTCCCCACATTCTCTTTACATCTTGACATAGAGTATATGCCTGGAAAATATAGCAACATTATAAGTATGTTCATGCTAAAACAATAGGATTATATTGTGGTGAGAAGTTTGGGATAATTTGAAAATTGTGCAACTATGCTCTGCAATTTAGCTTATCCTCTTCTCTTCCTGTTCAATATGGAGTCACTCATCCATCTGTCTATTTATTCCAGATATAGATACAGATGAAAAAATTTTATAGGTTGTTCATTTAAACCAAAATTCACAATCTGGGCAATAAATGTTCTTCATCATCTTGGTCTTTTCATTGTAGGTGATGAGGCCATTCTTTCATGTTACTCCAGATTCTTTCAAAGAAGCTTTACAATATTAAAAAGCTACAATAAGGACAATAACCACAAATGAGAACATAGGGAGGACCTTATCATCCAGAGATATTTTCTCTTTATTTTAAAATATGCAACAAATCTTCTCCATCACAGAAATAAGCTTAGCCTTCCCTGCTGTGTTTCTTATTTTATATTAATAATAACAGGTTTTTTTTAAACAAAATGTTATCATTTTCTTATCTTTCAAGAAATCTTACATTATCTTCACCAATGTAAGGGAGACTTTGCCAGAGAAGATATTTAAAGCAGTCATTCAATTAATAAACATTTGTTAAGTGCTTACTGTGTAACTGACACTATCCCAAACTGGGAATACAAAAAAAGCCAAAAGACAGATAGATCCTGCATTCAAGATGCTAACAGTCTCATGATGAAGAAAAGAAGCAAAGAAATATGTACAAATAAGGATTAAAAAGAATAAATAAGAAATAGTTTACAGTGAGAAGGAACTAGAATGAAGAG
Source organism: Macrotis lagotis (assembly GCF_037893015.1). Classification (NCBI taxonomy): domain Eukaryota; kingdom Metazoa; phylum Chordata; class Mammalia; order Peramelemorphia; family Peramelidae; genus Macrotis; species Macrotis lagotis. The sequence continues at coordinate 445,666,387 of NC_133658.1, read as the reverse complement.
AAGTTGGGAAAGGCTTCCTAATTAAATTTATGGTAGCTCATGAGTTTATCGCATGAAACAATATAAAGTGAGAAGAGATGGTTCCACATAAAGTCTTCTAGATTAGAGAGCATGATCTGGATAAGGATTCATCAAAGGAGACTGAAAAGAAGTGAACTTACAAGGAAAAGGAGATTTTGAAAAAAATGGTGACCCTAAAACCCAGAGAGAAGAGGGTATCAAGGAGGAAAATGTGTTCAAGTGTATTATAAAGGCAAGGAGAATGAGGATTGAGAAAAAAGGCAATTGGATTGGAAATTAATAAATTATTGGTAACTTTAGAGAACTCTTTTGATGGAATGAAACAATAAATTAGATTGTAAAGAGTTAAGAAAAGAGCAAAAGTAGAGGTAACTATTATAGATGATCTTCATATAAATTTAGCCAGCAAAGACAGAAGATACATAGAGTAATATTAGCAGAGATGGAATGATCATATAAGAGTTTTTTGAGGATGAAGGAGATATAGATATGATTCTATTCAGTAGGAAAGGAAACAATAGACAAAGAGCCACTGGAAAACAAGTGATAGAGCAGGAATGACAGAGATTAAGTCTACAAAATCTATGATCTAGCCCTCATTTCTCTCCTAATTTGTAGTCTCATATCATCAATTTCCTGCTGGACATCTCTACCTACAATGTCAAATGGGCATCTTAAGGTAAACATGTCCAAAATGATACGCATTATTGTTTCCCTGAAAACCACACCTCATCTTACTTTACTTAAATCTGTCAAAGGCTTCTCTGTCCTTCTAGTTACTCAGGTTTACTATAGTGGAGTAAAACTTGACTCTTCACTTTAAAAAACCACCACCAAATTAGTTCCAAAGTCTTGTTATTTCTGCCTCTACAATTATTATCTTTTTATATCCCATCTTTTTTTAACCACTAGTTCACACTCTATCACCTCACCTAGACTAATTGTAATAGCCCCCTGATTGATCTCACTATATCTAGTTTCACTTCTCTCTCATACATTCTTCAAACAGCTCTCAATATGATATCCCTATAGATCTTGACTTTGTCAAACCCAAGCCCTAAAAATTTCAACAGCATGCACAAACCTTCTACAATCTCACTCTAACCCATATTTCTAGAATTAATTACATGGTCTTTTTTCTTTATATCTACAGCACCCAGCAAACCTCTTGATATATAGTAGGCATTTCAATAAGCACTTTTAATTCCCATTATCTTTTGATTTATTTTGTTAGCATTCCTATTTCCCTATAATTAATGTGATTTTACTTTTTTTTAATTTTGGCGTTGGGGTTTGATGTATGTTATTTCCAGAACACATTGTTATTCTTCACGGAACTAGTCAACTTTGTCCTTTTCGGACATCAGTGGTTTAGTGTAGAATTGTATTTTTGTTATGTTAAGTGTTTTACCTTTCAAACAGATATCATTCAATTGTCTCTAAGATTCTGTCATTCTTTATTGACTTATGAGGGTTATTTCATTTCTTCTAATGGATTCTTGCATATTATAATATATGCAGTAATATAAAGTGACGTCTTCTCTTCCAAAAAAATTTCATTGAAAACCAAGATGTCAATGTTTAGTCTTTCCATATTCAACTTAACTTGGTTCATAGATGCTACATTCTAGGTTCCTGTGAAATATTGATCTTTATAGTAATAGACTTTCCTTTTAGCACCAGATGCATTCACTGTTCAGTTTCCTTTCAGCTTTGACCCAACTACTTTATTCATACTGGAACTACTTGTAGTTGTCCTCCATTCTTCCCCAGTAGCATATTGGACAACTTCAAGTCTGAGAAACTCATATTCCAATGTCACCTCTTTCATGATTTTAAGACTTTACATGGGTTTTTTTTGGCAAATAGAATTAAATAGTTTGCCATTTCCTTCTCCTGTGAAAAGTTTGGACTTGGATCATAAAATGAAGCAGAAAAGAAATCAATAGAGTTTTGTCAAGGCTAATCAATGGAGATAACATACTTTTTCAAAGACCCCAAGGCAATCCTACACAAAGACTTCATAAAGATGGTCAATAACAAAATCAAATTGATTATAATCTTTATGGTTAAAGCTGGAAAAGCTCCTCACCATCAGTTAAAATAAGATCTGGGATTGACTTTGGCTCATATCATGAATTTCTTATTACAAAATTCAGACTTAATTTGAAAAAATAGGGAAAAATCATCAAAACATATAAATATGACCTAAATAACATCCTTCATAAAATTAAGTGAAAGTGATTAATGAATTTAAGAGATGAAATCTCGTAGATAGAGTGCCTGGAGAACTTTGGATAGAGATTCACAATATTATACAGGAATCAACAACAAAAACATTCCAAAGTAGGTTAAAAAAATAGCAAAATGGCAATTTAATAAGGTTTTACAAATATGGAGAATGAAAGTAAAAGGGAGAGGAGAAATAGAAAGCTATATACCTAACTATAAATGCAAATTGAAACAACTCTGAGATATCAATTATCGGATTTGACAAAATGACAAAAATGGGAAATGATCAATGTTGGAGGGAATGTGGAAACACCAGGACACTAATGCATTGTTGGTGAATTGATTGAACCATTCTGGAGAGCAATTTGAAACTACATCCAAACATCAATAAAACTGTGCATATCCTTTGATCCAGCAATACCACTACCAGGTCTGTGTCTTAAAGGGATCATTAAAAAAGAGGAAAAAACCAATATATTCAAAAATATTTATAGTAGTTCTTTCTGTAATGATAAAGAATTGGAAACTGAGGGAATACTCATCAACTGAAGAACAGCTAAAAAATTGAGGTATATGAATGTATATGTGGTAATTTGTTCTCTAAGAAATCATGAATAGGTGAATTTCAGAAAAATCTGAAAAGACTTCCATAAACTGATGCTGAGTGAAGTTAGCAGAACCAGGAGAACATTGTAGACATTAATAGCAACATTGTTTAATGATCAACTGTAATGGACTTAACTTTCCTCAAAAGTACAATAAACAAAGATAATAGTAATGAACTTGTGATGAGAATAAACATTCACATCCAGAGAAAGAATTATGGTGAATGTAGATGAAATCATCTTATTTTCAATTTTAAAATTTGTTTTATACTTTATATACTTTTTCCTTCTCATGATTTTTTGTTCCCTGTGTTTTGAATTCTTCTTTCACAACATGACTAATATGAAAATATGTTTAACATTCATAACCTAGACTTCCAGGCATGATGACAGAGAGAAGACAGGCACTGTGCTAAAGTCTCCTGATCTTCCCTCATATATAATATGAAACAAACCTCTTAACATAAATCCAAATGCCAAAACCCAGAAAAAGAAGCTAGGAGAAGAACATATACCTCAAGTTTATCTTCCAGGATCATGGGTGAACCAGGCACAGAATGCAGGCTCTGCCTGGAGCATAGGATGGGGTGAGAGCCTGAGAGAAGGACTAGCCTAATCAGTCACAGAGGCATGAGAAAACTGGAGAACAGAGACATTGGTTGTTGCACTGACAATTGCAGACATTAAATCCCTGGGCTCCTCTGGTCTAGAGGAACTCAGAGTCCATACCTTCATTTCAGATGAAGTCTCTTACCAGAACAACCACAATTACAGCCCACCTCCGCCCCCCCCCCCCAAGGCTCAGGTGTGAGAAGCAGAGATCTCTCAGCTGTGAATAGGGAAAGTAATTACTTTGCCTCAGGATGTAGCACACCACTGTTCAAAGAAAAAAATATTCAGCAGCTTCAACTACCTCCTCCAGGCCAAGGGAGAGGGCCCCAAATCAAGGTCACAGACACTTCAGAGAAAACAATCAGCACCCCATACTGGCCAGCCCACTTGGAGTTACTAAATACAGTGAGTAAAGGCTCTAGGGATCTCAACACTAAACCTCTATGAACCAGCCCCTCCCCCAACACAAGATCTTAAAAAAATGAAGAAAGGTCAGTGAAAAGGAGAGTCCATAGAAAAATTCCTAGAAGGAAAAAGAACCTAACTCAGAGAGACCTAGAAACTCAGAGGAGAATAAGATTTGGTGTCCAGCACAGAGAGACTTCTTTGAAGAAATCAAGAAGTAGTTTAAAATTCAATTGGAAAATTTGGGAGAGAAAAGATTAACACCTTGCGACAAGAAAACAAATCCTTGGAAAATGCAATTGGACAAATGCAAAATAAAATTCTCTCAAAACTAAAATTGGTCAAATGGAAAACTCTTTCAAAAATAGAATTGACCAATTGGAAAAGGAATTGCAAAAGGTAAATGAAGAAATTTCTTCTCTAAAAAAAGAATTGAGTCTGTGTAAACAAATGACTTCATGAGATAATAAGAGTCTGTTAGACAAAAACCAAAAAATAGGAAAAAAAGAAGAAAATGTAAACTACCTCATCAGAAAAAAAAAAAAAAAACACTGACCTGGAGAATGGATCAAGAAGAGATAGACTAAGAATTATTGGTCTTCCTGAAAACATTGAAGAGAAAAAAGGCTTGGACTTAAAATGACAGGATTTAGTGATGAAAAACTACCCTGATAACACAGAATCAGAGATCAAAATATTTATTGAAAGAATATATCAATCCCCCTCCAGAAAGGGATCTCAAAATGAAAACACTATGGAATATTGTGGTCAAATTCATGAACTATCAGAGAAATGAGAAAATCCTGCAAGCTACAAGAAAGGAACAATTTAGATACCAAGGAGCCACAGTAAGGATTACACATGACCTGACTGCATCAACATTAAGGCATCAAAAGGCCTGGAATGTGATATTCTGAAAAGCAAGGAATGTAGTCAAGAATTCATTATCTGGCAAAACTGAGCTTTCTCTTCCAGGGCAAAAGATAAACATTTAATGAAATAGGAGACTTCCAAATTTTCCTGCTGAAAAGACCAGAGCTTAATAGAAAATTTGAACTTCTAACAGGAGACTCAAGAGACATGAAAAGGTAAAAAAGGGGGAAGATAAAAAAAGAAATAAAATCCTACTATATAATAAGATGAAACTGTCTATATCCCTACCTGGGAGAAAGACTTTAATAAATCTCGAGAATTGTAAATCTATTAGAGGGAATATATTTAGCCAGAAGTGATGGACATTCATGACTTATTCATGAAACTACTATTCATGAAACTGACTATAACTCTACCTGAGAGAAAGACTCTAATAGCTCTCAATAATTGTAATTTTATTAGAATAATTAACCAGAAATGATAGAAACTCATGACTTTTCTGTGCCTCAGATAGAATGATTAAAAAAACAAGACCTCCTTAAAAAGGAGGACAGTAAAGAGATGGGAGGATGGAAGAGATGGAATGGGGTACATCTCATTGCATTAAGAGGTACAAAGGACCTATTACAATAGAGGGAAAGAAGGGAGGAAGTGAGAACTGCATCTTCCTCTCATCAGATTTGGCTTAAAGTTAACATACATACTCAGTTAAGATAAGAAAGTTATCTTACCTTTCAAGTATTAAAAGGGGGGAATGGAAGGGGTGAGGAAAGGGGAAGGAGAAAAGGGTAAAGGGAAAGGAGAAAAAAGGGGGTTGGATATAGGAGGGAAAACATGCTGAAGTTGGTGGGAATCAGAAACAAAATACTGGGGAATATGGATAAAGGGAAAAAGGGGGGAATATGGATAAAGGGAAAAGGGGGGAAAATACAAACAGGAAAAATTCAAAGAGGGAAGATAGATAACATCAAGATAACATGAAGGTCTATAAAGAGTTAGTAATTATAACTTTGAATGTGAATGGGATGAACTCTCCCTTAAAATGTAAGTGAATAGCATATTAGATTAAAAATCTGAATCCTAAAATATGCTGTTTACAAGAAACTCATTTGAGGCAGATATATACATATATATATATATATATATATATATATATATATATATATATGAAAGGTAAAAGGTTTGAGCAAAATATATTTTGCTTCAGCTGAAGTGAAAAAAGTGAAAAACAGCTGCAAAAATAGATAGCATTAAAAGAGATAAGGAAGGAAACTATATCCTCCTAAAAGATACCATAGACAATTAAGTAATTTTGATACTAAATATGTATGCACCCAATGGCATAACATCCAAATTCTTAGAGGAGAAGTTGAAGGAGTTACAGGAAGACATAGCAAAACTCTATTAGTGGGAAGCCTCAACCTTCTTCTCTCAGATTTAGATAAATATAAACATAAAATAAACAAGAAGGGAGTTAAGGAAGTAGATTTTTTAAAAACAAAACTTAGGCATGATAGAACTATGGAGGAAATTGAATGTGGATAGGAAGAAATACACTTTCTTTTCTGTAGTACATGGCACTTACACATAAAAACCTAAATAGGTCATAAAAACCTAATAATCAATTGCAGAAAGGAAGAAATGGTGAATACATCTTTTTCAGATTATGATGAAATAAAAATCACATGCAATATTGGGCCAGGAAGATAAAGACCCAAAACTAATTGGAAACTAAATAACCTCATTTTAAAGAATGAGTAGATTAAACAACAAATTATAGAAAGAATTAATCATTCCATCCTAGATAAATGACAATAATGAAGCAACATACCAAATCCTGTGGGATACATGCAAGGTGGCTGTCAGGGAATATATTATACCTTTAAATGCTTACATGAATAAATTAGAAAAAGAGAAAATCAATGAACTAAATATGCAACTCATAATTAGAGAAAGAACCAATTAAAAGCCCCCAATTAAATACCAAATTAGATATCCTAAAAATTAAAGGAGAAATTAATAAAATTGAAAGCAAGAATGATATAATTGATAAACCTTTGGTCAATTTGATTCAAAAAAAAGAAAGAAAAAACCAAATTGTTAGTATCATAAATGAAAAAGGGGAACTTGCCACCAATGAGGTAGAAATTAAAGTAATAATTTGGAATTATTTTGCCCAACTCTATGCCAATAAATTTGATAATCTAAGTTACATGGATGAATATTTACAAAAATATAAGTTGCCCAAGTTAAATGATGAGAAAATTAATAACCTAATAACACTATCTCAGAAAAAGAAAGTCAACAAGCCATTATTAAACTCCCTAAGCAAAAATCTCCAGGGCCAGATGGATTCACAAGTGAATTCTATCAAACATTTAAGGAACAAATGGTTACAATTCTATATAAACTCTTTGGAAAAATAGGTGAAGATGAAACTCTGCTTAACTCTTTCTATGACACCAATATGGTGATGATACCTAAACCAGGAACAGTTAAAACAGGGAAAGAAAATTATAGACCTATCTCCCTGATGAATATAGATGTAAAAAGCTTAAATAAAATCTTGGCAAAATGACTACAACAAGTTATCACTAGGATAATACATTATGACTAAGTAGGATTTATCCCAGAAATGCAGGGTTGGTTCAATATTAGGAAAACTGTCAGTATAATTAATTACATCAATAACAAACCTATCAGAAATCATATGATCATGTCAATAGATGCTAATAAAGCTTTTGACAAAATACATCACCCATTCCTACTAAAAACACTAGAGAGTGGAGCAATAAATGTATTGTCCTTTAGAATGATAACAGTATCTATCTGAAACCATCAACAAGCATTATATGCAAGGTGATTGGCTAGAGGCATTCCCAGTAAGACCAGGGGTGAAAAAAGGATGCCCATTATCATCACTGCTATTTCAATATTGTATTAGAATTGTTAGCTTCAGCAATAAGAAATGAAAAAGAAATCAAAGGAATTAGAATTGGGAACGAAGAGATAAAACTCTCACTCTTTGCAGAGAATCCCAAAAACACCATTTAAAAAACTACTTGAAATAATTAGCAACTTTAGCAAAATCACAATATATAAAATAGACCCTTACAAATAAATACTCAACATTTCTAAATATGACTAGCAAGAGACAGCAGAAAGAGTGAGAAAGAGAAATCCCATGCAAAGTAACTTCAGACAATCTAAAATAGCTGGAAGTCTATCTGTCAAGGCAGACTCAGAAACTTTTTGAAAACATTTACAAAGCACTTCTCACACAAATAAAATCAGATTTAGATAACTGGGCAAATATCAAGTGCTCATGGATAGGCCCAGCTAATATAATAATAATGACAATTCTAGAATTAAATTACTTGTTTATCTCCCTACATAACAAAATTTCAATGAATTACTTTAATTAGTTAGAAAAAATTGTAAGTGAATTCATATGGAGAAATAAAAAGTCAGGAATCTCCAGGGATTTAATGAAAAAAAGTGTAAAAGAAGGTGGCTTAACCTTACCAGATCTAAAATTACATTATAAAGCATCAGTCATCAAAACTGTCTGGTATTGGCTAAGAAATTGAGTGGTGGATCAGTGGAAGAGATTAAGTGCAATACCAGGAAATGATTATAATAATCTTCTGTTTAATGAACACAAAGAGCTATTGGGGAAAAAAACTCTCTTCAATAAAATATGTTGAGAAAATTGTAAAAATTGTCAGAAACTTGGATTAGACCAACACTTCTCACCTTCTACTTCTACACCAAGGTAAGATCAAAACTGATACAGGACTTAAGAATAATAAACAATATTATAAGCAAACTAGCAGATCAAGAAATAGTTTACCTGTCAGAGCTATGGATAGGGAAGCAGTTTATGGCCAAGGAAGATATGGAGAATATCATTAAAAATAAATTAGACAATTTTGAATACATTAAAGAGTTTTTGCACAGACAAAACCATGGTAACCAAGATAAAAAGAAATGTAGTAAATTGGGAAACAATTTTTACAACTAGTATTTCTGAGAAAAGGACTCATTTCTAAAATATACAGAGAACTGAGTCAAATTTTTAAAAAGATAAGCCATTCCTCAGTCAACAAAGGATATGTAAAAGCAATTTGCAGATGAGGAAGTCAAAGCGATCCATAGTCATATGAAAAATTTCTCTAAATCAGTAATTATTAGAGTAATGCAAATCAAAACATCTCTGAGCTACCTCCTCACACCTCTCTGATTCATCAATATGACCATAAAAGACAATGAACAATGTTGGAAGGGATGTGGGAAATCTGGGTGTTGGTGGAATTGTAAACTCATCCAACCTTTCTAGAGACCAATTTGGAATTATGCCTAAAGGGCAGCAAAATTGTGCATATCCCTTGATCCAACAACACCATTACTGGGTCTATACTCTGAAGAGATTCTGGGAAAGGGTAAAAACATCACCTCTACAAAAATATTCTTAGAAGCCCTGTATGTGGTGGCAAAGAATTGGAAATTAAGTGGATGTCCTTCAATTGTGGAATGGCTTAACAAATCATGGTATAGGTTGGAACACTAGTGTTCTATTAGAAACCAGGAGGGATGGGAATTCATGGAAGCTTGGAAGGATTTGTATGAACTGATGCTGAGTGAGATGAGCAGAACCAGAAGAACTTTGTACACCCAAACAGCAACATGGGGGTGATGGTCAACCTTAATGGACTTGCTCATTCTATCAGTGCAACAATCAGGCACAATTTTGGGGTATCTGTGATGGAAAATACTGTCTCTATCCAGAGAAAGAATTGTGGAGTTTGAACAAAGACCAAAGACCTTTAATTTAAAAAGATTCATTATCTTATTATGTAATTTTGCTATCTCTTATACTTTATGTTTCTTCCTTAAGGATGTAATTTCTCTCTCATCACATTCAACTTAAATCAATGTATACAATAGAAACAATGTAAAGACTATCAGACTGCCTTCTGTGGGTGGGGGGAGGGAAGCAGGATTAGGGGGAAAATTGTAAAATGCAAAAAAAATAAAATCATTAATAAAAAAATTCATAATCTATATTACATTTCTTTTTATTAATGGGATAGGGGAGGAAAGGGATGAAGGTAGAAAAATATGAAACTCAAAATCTTACCAAGTATTAAAAGTGATAAAAGATAAATCCCCAAATGGTGCAGAATCCTAGAAAACATTAAAGAGAGATAGCGAGCCTTTTTAAAATGAATAATGCAAAGTAATAGAAGAAAATAATAGAAAGACAAGTGATCTCTTCAAGAAAAAGGAACAATTCATATGAAAATGAGCATGATAAAAAATTGATAAAACTTTAACAAGCAAAGTGGCAATTAAGAAGAGGTGGCAAGGATATGCAAAAGAATTATGCAAGAAATTAAACAGACATCCTAGAGAATGAAACTAAGTGGACCTTGAGAAATATTGCTAATAATAAGACTAGTGGAGCAGATAGAATTCCAGATCAGCTATTTTAAAATCCTTAAAGATGATGCTGTTAAAATATGGCAATGTGATAGCAATTTTGAAAAACACATCAATAGTCACTGAATTGGAAAACATCAGTTTACATCCCAATCTTAAAGAAGGTCAATGCCAAGGGATATGTGAACTGAGAATTACCTGAGCAACAGGCTAATTTTCAAAGAAGCAGAGGTATTAGTGACCAAATTGCTAAAATTCACTGTATTATGGAAGGCTTTCTTGACTACATTAAAGATTTTGATCACAACAAAATGTGGCAAATCCTCAAAGAGTTTAGGATATCAAATAATTTTACCTGTCTCCTGAGGAAACTTAATGAGGGTAAGAAGAGTAGTTAGAAACAAATATGGAACTGATTGGTTTAAGATTTGAAAAAAGAGAACCAAAAGACTGTATATCATCACCTTTATTTAACTTATATGTAGAATACATCATGCAAAATGCCAGGCTAGATGAAACAAAAACTGGAATTGCTGAATGGAAATATTAACAATCTCAGATATGCAGATAATACCACTAAGATGGCAGAAAAAGAAGAATTAAGAAGAGGACTGTGAAAGATGAGAGTATAAAAGCTGACTTGAAACTCACCATCAAAAAAAACTTAGATTATGGCAACTTGTGCTATAATTCTCTGGCATATAGGTGTTGGGGGGGGTTAGTGAAATAAAAATGGTGGAGTGGAGAAAAGGTAGGAATTTGCCCAAGTTTTTTCTAGTTTCCCTTGAAACTGTTTTAAATCAAGCCTGTAGTGACAGAATTTGCAAAAGGATATTATGAAATAAATTTCCAGTCCAAGATAATTTAGGACTTTAGGAAAGGGCTTCCTCCCTTGGGTAAAAGGTGAGTACAATCCAGCATTAGGCAGTGCCCAGGCAAGCCCACAGGATATAGCTCTTATTCCCATGACATAACACCAATAGAGGCCCTCAGCCGGCCAGTATCACAGTAGGTCATCTGTGAGGTTTCCAATTTTGGTACAGTACCCAAACTGTTAGCTCAGAACTCTGTCACAACAATGCAACTCCAGTTCAGCCACCCATCAGTCCCAGACCTCCCAGCACAAAAGATAAACCATTAGAGACAGATGCTCCCATACAGAAAGTTTGTGACCAGGCTCCTGGCCCCTTATAAAAGAAGCTTGGGATAGTGCTTTCTATACTCTGGAATAAGAGCTCAGCTTTAAAGGTCATAAAATTTAAGCTGGAAAAAATCAGCAAAAACTAAACAAAAACCCTCACCATGGAAAGCTATTATGGTGACAAGAAAGATTTTTTAAAAATGAAGAAGACAAAGATGTTAAAGTGCCTATATAAAATTACTCAAAGAGAAATATAAATTGGTCTCAAGGTCAAAACCTCCCCCCCGGTAGAGCACAAAAAAGGGGGTTTAAAAATCAAATAAGACAGAAGAAAATGGGGTGGGAGTAAATGAGAGGGTTGTAACAGAATCTTTTTGTAACCATTTGAAGTTGTTATGTAATATACATTGGTTAAATGCCTATCATGTGCAGGGTCTTGGAAGTTGGGGTCTGGAGAAGAACTCAAGATGTAAAGGAAAAAAATGGTTCTGGTGCTCAAAGAGTCTATAATCCAATATGTCACCATGTTTCTCAGGACCTGATGGTAGAGTTAGCATGCTTCTTGTTCTCACTGGCAGTTGTAAACTCATACTTCAACCTCAACATGACCAAATCTATGATGTTATGAAAACTGTTTCATTGTTCTTCATCCCCAACACATCTTCTTGTATTTCTCCAGCATATAAAAATAAATACCATTCCTTCATCCCAAAATAAACCTTTTAGGTTTCAGAACAGTGTTTTTATGTAGGGATAGATAATGGTATGTGTATATATCAGGATAATCAATTGAAAGATTTCAAAGAAACCCAGATAAAAGGGTTTCCTCCTTTCAGAGGAAAGGTTAATATGGAGAGAATGAGTTTATTCAAAAGGTTCAGTTTTGTCTAAGTACACCTCTCCCTATTTGCCTCACCTCTTCCATTATTAACCATGAATGAGTGAATAAAATAGAAGAGTACTTTTTGCTTATTTCCAGTGAAGTCTTATATATTACAATTATAATGTATTAGTATTTTTGTAGTCAACTGAAATATTTTATCATTTGTAAGGTAACAAATTATTAGATCATTTGACTTAACAATTTTTATTCACTTTTTTATTGTGAACTTCACAATCAACAACCTGCAAGAGTATTTCAAGATATACAGAATAAAGAAGACAAGTATCTGAATTTTTGTGGTATTCAGTTTTTAAAGAAATATTCATATCATATTAATACTTAAAAGATATTAACAAAAAGAGTCTATTTTGATCCCTTTTGAATTTATTCATTTTTCTTCTGCACATTATAGTAATATTCTTTTCTAGTGTCAGTAACTTCTTACTAACTCCTCTCTTCTACCCCAAATAGAAATGATACCATGAAATAAATATGTTTAGTAAAGCAAACAAATAGCAGTATTGGTCATGTCAGAGAATATCTGATTCTACAACTCTAATTCAAAGGAGTCAAATTTGAGGTCCATTGTTGAAAGCAGACTTAAAACCTCCCCATGGGAGGGAGTTGGCATAAAAATATATTGGAAAATGTTCAATAAAATGAATAAATATATAGTAAAAGATAGTCAATGTTAATTTGTGATTTTCTAAGTCAATATGTAAACAAATAGGGTACTGTTTTAATTGTTTAACATCATTTCTTTAGTTGATAACCTGTCAAGATGTAGGAGGAACTGATTGTCACCATTCTTTTGAAGACATAATTGGTCACTAGTTTGGTCAGAGTGCTGAGGGTTTTTCAAAGATGTTTCCACCCCAAAATATTATTGTGCCTGTCATGTAAATTGCTTTTAACTTCCGTTATTTGACACTGTTTCTGTTCAGATAAAACATTTCATAACCTTTTTAAATGATGTAATCATTTCTGTTGCATATACCTTCTTCCTTGAACCAAATTTTTTTCAGATATTCAGCAATTTAATCCAAATTTTTTACAATGCTTTTAAAAATATTTTTAGTATATGGGTTTTTTCCCTCAGCCCTACACCACATACCCTAGTAAAATCACCAGTTCAAAGGATAAATAGTATTTACTGATTTTTGTTGAAAAGTTTTCAATTATTTTTCATGACATTTGACAAAATACAACTCTAGCAACAATGAATTTGTGAACCATTCTTCACATGATCATTCCAATAATGGTTATTTTTGGTCATTTATATCTACCTAAAGAGTTAAGATTTAATCTCATTTCTCTTACTTGTAAAATAGTGTATTTTTTCATGCTTGTTGAAAACTGGCATTATTGCATTTCTGAATTATTTGTTCATATCTTTTAACGCATTTCTTTTGTGAAATAATTCTTATATATTTACATTACTTATGCCCCTTGCTCAGTAAATATTTGTCAAAAAATTTTGTTAAAATATTTTTATTAAAATTTTTTCCCCATTATAGGCAAGAAAATTTTCAACATTGATTCTTTTGGAAGTTTTCAAGTTTCACGAATTTGGGTTTTTTTAAAAGATTTTATTTATTTTGAGTTTTACAATTTTTACCCTAATCTTACTTCCCTCCCCCTACCCTCCGCAGAAGGCAAATCGTCAGTCTTTACATTGTTTCCAAGCTATACATTGATCCAAATTGAATGTGATGAGAGAGAAATCATATCATCAAGTATCAGAGATAGCAAGATCAGAAAATAAGATAACAGTTTTTTTTCCCCTAAATTAAAGTTAATAGTCCTTAGTCTTTGTTCAAACTCCACAATTCTTTCTCTGGATACAGATGATATTCTCCATTGTAGAGAGCCCCAAATTATCCCTGATTGTTGCACTGATGGAAAGAGGGAGTCCATCAAGGTTGATCATTGCCCCCATATTGTTATTAGGGTGTATAGTGTTGCTATGAATAGTTTTGTACAAGTGATGTTTTTACCCTTTTTCATCATTTCTTCAGGGAATAGGCTCAGTAGTGGTACTGCTGGATCAAAGGGTATGCACATTTTTGTACCAAATTTCTCTCCAGAAAGCTTGAATGAGTTCACAGCTCCACCAACAATGAAATGGTGTCCCAGATTTCCCAGAACCCTTCCAACAATGATCATTATATATTCAGGTCATATTCGTAAGTCTGAGAGGTGTGAGGTGGTACCTCAGAGAAGTTTAATTTGCATTTCTCTAATAAGTAAAGATTTAGAGCAATTTTTCATATGAATATGGATTGCTTTGATCTCCTCATCTGTAAATTGCCTTTGCATATCTTTTGAACATTTGTCAACTGAGGAATGGCTTTTTTAAAAAAAAATATGACTTAGTTGAGCATTTATGAGGGTTTATTTTATATCTGGTGACTTTGCTAAAGTTGACAATTGTTTCTAGTAGTTTTTTGGGTGATTTCTTGGGATTCTCTAGGCATACCATCATACCATCTGCAAAGAGTGAGAGTTTTGTTTCTTCCTTTCCAATTCTAATTCCTTCAATTTTTCTCTTCTAATTGCTGAAGCTAAAATTTCTAATACAATATTGAATAGTAGTGGTGATAATGAGCATCCTTGTTTCACCCTGATCTTATTGGGAATGCCTTTAGCCTCCCCCCATTGAATATAATGCTTGTTGATGGTTTCAGATAGATACTGCTAATTATTCTAAGGAACAGTCCATTTATTCCTATACTTTCTATTGTTTTTAGTAGGAATGGGTGCTGTAATTTGTCAAAAGCTTTTTCAGTATCTACTGATATGATCATATAATTTCTGATAGGTTTGTTGTTGATATAATTGATTATACTAACAGTTTTCCTAATATTGAACCAACCCTGCATTCCTGGGATGAATCCTACTTGTTCAAAATGTATTATCCTAATGCTAACTTGTTGTAAACGTTTTGCTAAGATTTTGTTTAAGATTTTTACATATATATTCATCAGGGAGATAGATCTATGATTTCCGTTCTCTGCTTTAACTCTTCCTGGTTTAGGTATTAGCAAAATATTGGTTTCATAGAAAGAATTAGGCAGAGTTCTGTCTTCACCTATTTTTCCAAAGAGTTTATATAGAACTAAAGCCAATTGTTCCTTAAATGTTTGGTAGATTTCACTTCTGGATCCATCAGACCCTGGAGATTTTTTTCTTAGGGAGTTTAATGATAGCTTGTTGAATTTCTTTTTCTGAGATAGGGTTGTTTAGGTATTTAATCTCCTCTTCATTTAACCTGGGCAACTTGTATTTTTGTAAATATTCATCCATTTTACTTAGATTGTCAAATTTATTGGCATAGAGTTGGGCAAAAAATTCTGAATAATTAATTTTATTTCCTCCTCATTGGTGGTGAGTTCACCTTTTGCATCTATTATACTAGCAATTTGGTTATCTTAATTCATTTTTTGAATCAAATTGACTGGAGGTTTATCAATTTTATTGTTTTTTCATAAAACCAACTGGGTTTTATTTATTAATTCAATAGTTTTTTGCTTTCTGTTTTATTAATTTCTCCTTTAATTTTTATAATTTCTAATTTTGTATTTAATTGGGGATTTTTAATTTGTTCTTTCTCTAATTTTCTTAGTTGTATATTTAGTTCATTGATTTCCTCTTTCTCTAATTTATTCATGTAATCATTTAAAGATATAATATATCCCCTGACAGTCACTTTCAGTGAATCCCATAGTTTTGGTATGTTGTTTCATTATTGTCATTATCTAGGATAAAATAATTAATTCTTTCTATACTTTGTTGTTTGATCCACTCATTCTTTACAATGAGGTTGTTTAGTTTCCAATTATTTCTGTGTGCATATCACTCTGGCCCAATTTTGCATATGATTTTTATTGCATTGTGATCTGAGAAAGATGTATTCACTATTTCTGCTTTTCTGCAATTTATTATTAGGTTTTTATGCCCTAGTACATGGTCAATTTTTGCATAAGTACCATACAGCAGAGAAAAAGGTATATCCCTTTCTATCCCCATTCAATTTCTTCCATAATTCTATCATATCTAGGTTTTCTAACAATCTATTTACCTCCTTAACTTCTTTCTTGTTTATTTTATGATTCAATTTATCTAAATCTGAGAGCAGGATGTTGAGGTCTCCTGCTAGTAGAGTTTCGCTATCTATGTCTTCCTGTAGTTCTTTCAGCTTCTCCTCTAAGAATTTGGATGCTATCCCATTGTGTGCTTATATATTCAGTATTAAAATCACTTTATTGTCTATGGTACCATTTAGGAGGATATAGTTTCCTTCCTTAGCTCTTTTAATGCTATCTATTTTTGCTGCTGCTTTTTCTGAGATAAGGATTGCTACCCCTGCTTTTGTTTTTACTTGAGCTGAAGCAAAATATATTTTTCTCCATCCTTTTACTTTTATTCTATATTTATCTCTCAGGTCCAAATGAATTTCCTGTAAACAGCATATTGTAGGATTCTGGTTTTTAATCTACTCTGCTATTTGCCTACATTTTAAGGGAGAGTTCCTCCCATTAACATTAAAAAGTTAAAATTACTAACTCTTTATTGCCCTCCATGCTATCTTCCCTCTCTTTGTATTTCCCCCTTTTATCCCCCCTTTATCCATGTTCCCCAGCATTTTGTTTCTGAATATCACCCCTTCAGTGTGTTTGCCCTCCTATATTCACTCCCACCCCCTTTCTTTCCCCTTTCCCTTTTTCCCTTTTCCCTTCCCTTCTGTTAGTTACCCCTTTTTCTCCCCCTCCCTGTCTCTATACCCCCTCCCCTTTTCTGCTTTTAATACTTGAAAGATAAGATAATTTTTAAGTTAACTGAGCATATGTGTAGTTTAACTTTAAGTCAATTCTGATGAGAGGAAGATTCAGGTGTTTCTCATCACCTCCCTTCTTCCCCTCTATTACCATATGTCTTTTGTACCTCTTAATTTAATGAGATTCACCCCCATTCAATCCTCTCTCTCCTCTTGTCTCCTTCCTGTTCCTCTTTTTAAAGAAGAGGTATTTTTAAATCATTCTGAGTTATAGAAAATTCTGAGTATCCATCACTTGTATTTATACATATTCTATCTAATAGAGTTACAATTCTTGAGAGTTATTAGAATCTTTCTCCCAAGTAGGGTTATAGCCAGTTTCATCACATTGGATAACAGTCTCATGGATAAATCATGAGTGTCCATCACTTCTGGTTATGTATATTCTCTCTATTAGACTTAGAGTTCTTAAGAGTTAAGAGAATCTTTTTCCCACATTGGGATATACAGTTTCATCTTATTGGATAGCAGTTTTTTTCCTTTATTCCCCCTTTTTTTAACCTTTTCATGAGTCTCTTGAACCTCTTATTTGATATCCAAATTTTCTATTAAACTGTGGTCTTTTCATCAGGAATTTTTGGAATTCTTACATTTCATTAAATGTCCATCTTTTCCCCTGAAAAAGAGGCTCAGTTTTGCAGGACATTGGATTCTTGGCTGCATTCCAAGCTCCCTTGCTCTTTGGAATATTTCATTCCAGGCCCTTCAATCCCTTAATGTTGATGCAGCCAGGTCCTTCATCTTCCTTACTTTGACTCACTGATATTTAAATTGTTTGTTTCTGCCTGCTTGCAGGATTTTCTCTTTTATATGATAGTTCTGTTATTTGGCCACAATATTCCTTGGTGTTTTCATTTTAGGATCTCTTTCCTGAGGGGATTGATATATTCTTTCAATAACTACTTTGCCCTCTGGTTCCATGATATCAGGGCAATTTTCCATCACTAGATATTGTAATATTATGTCCAGGTTTTTTTCCTCTTCAATGTTTTCAGGAACTCCAATAATTCTCAGATTGCCCCTCCTCAATCTGTCCTCAAAGTCAGTGGTTTTGCTGATGAGGTATTTTACCTTTTCTTCTATTTTTTCTATTTATTGGTTTTTTTAACAGGCTCTTGATGTCTCATGTAATCACTAGTTCCCGCAGACTCCATTCGTTTACCATTTGCAACTTCTTTTCCAATTGGTCAATTCTATTTTTGAAAGAGCTTTCCATTTGACCAATTGAGGTTTTGAGAGAATTATTTTCTTTTTGCATTTGCCCAGTTGAGGATCTGCAAGTTATTCTCATTTTGTATTTGTCCAGTTGATGATCTGAGACAATTATTCTCATTTTGTATTTGTCCAATTGTATTTTCCAATGAGTTGTTTCCTTGTTAATTGTTTTAATGTGTTACTCTTGTTAATCTTGTCAATCTTCTCTTGAGTTTCTTACCCCAAATTTCCCAATTGATTTTTAAACTCCTTCCTTATTTCTTCAAGGAAGTCTTTCTGTGCTGGAGACCAGATTATATGAACTGCATGTATTCCTGCATAGAAAAATGATAACAGTCATGTGAACCTTCACATTTAATAGAGCAAGTAGAAGGAGCTTTTATAGATGAAGCACAGGAGAGAGCTGAATTTGAAGATATGATATATTGTAAAAATGGAGTCAATGGCTAAAAGGGAAATGTAAAGGGAGTAAGAGAAAGGACAGGTGGAATAGGCTAAGATATTTCATATAAAATATTTCTTTTTACAATGAGCTTGTGCAATGATATGGAAGGGGGAAGGGGGGGAATGAGGGAAACTTCACTCTCATGAGAAATGGCTCAGAGAGGAAACAGATACTCAATAGGGTATAGACATCTAGAGTAAAGAAGAGAGAACAGGCTGGGGGGGAAGGGGGGGAATGTGGATGATAGAGGACAGGGTATATCATAGGAGAGAACAGTCAAATATAACATATTTTCTTTTTTTTTTTACTTTTTTGCAAAATTCTGGGATTGGGTGGCCTCTCTGGGACCACCGGGTCAAGTGGTTGCTGGGTCTCTGGTGCGGTATGTGGGTTTGGGGCCTCTTGGCCCTGGGGCCAGTGCTCTATCCACTGCACCACTCAGCTACCCTACAGCACATTTTAGAAGAGGGACAGAGTGAAAGGAGAAAGAAAATATAGCATATGGTAATGGGGTGGAATGGATGGAAGGAATTACAATCAACAACAACATCTGTGGAAAAACATGGAAGTAGCTTCTGTGATGGACTTAGAACAAAGAATGTGATCCACCCAAGACAGAGCTGATGGTATCAGAACACAGACTAAAACGTATTTTTTCTCTCTTTTGCTTTATTTCTCATGAGGTTCTATATTTTTGTATGGGGGAGGGGTATTATGCTTACTCTCTTTTTTTATGTTTTTGCAAGGCAAATGAGGTTAAGTGGCTTGCCCAAGGTCACACAGCTAGGTGATTATTAAGTGTCTGAGACTGGATTTGAACTCAGGTACTCCTGACTCCAGAGCTGGTGCTCTTTCCATTGCACCTCCTAGCCACCACTATGTTTACTTTTAAACAAGAATACTTTAGTAATGTATAAATAAAGTCATATTAATTTAAAAAAAGGAACCAGGAGGGATGGGAATTCAGGGAAGCATGGAGGGATTTGCATGAACTAGTGCTGAGCAAGATGAGCAAAACCAGGAGAATGTTGTGCACCCTAACAGCAACATGGGGTGATCATCATTCTTGATGGACTTGCTCATTCCATCAGTGCAACAATCAGTGACAATTTGGGGCTATCTGCAATGGAGAATCCATTGTATCCAGAGAGGAAGTTGTGAAGTTTGAGCAAAGACCAAAGTCTTCAATTTTGGTGAAAAAAATCATTATCATGTAATTTTGCTATCTTTTATAATTTATTTTTCTTCCTTAAGGATAAGATTTCTTTCTATCACATTCAACTTGGATCAATGCATACCATGCAAACAATGTAAAGACTAGCAGACTGTCTTTTGTGGGGGGAGGGGAAGCAAGAATAGAGGTAAATTTGTAAAACTCAAAATAAATAAAATTTTTCAAAAAAAAAGAATTAGCTGAATGGGAAAAGGAAGTAGAAAAATCCCTGAAGAAAATAATTGATTAAAAATTAGAATCAGGTAAATGAAAACTAATGACTCTATGAGACATCTAGAATTATTCAAACAAAATAAAGAAATAAAGATTAGAAGAAAACATGAACATTGGAAAAACAATTGATCAAGAAAATGACTCCAGGAGAGACAATTTAAAAATTATTAGACTACTTGAAGCCATACTTTAAACAAAAAGCCTGAACTGCATCTTTCAAGGAATATTCAAGAAAAACCGCCCTAATCTTTTAAATTAGTGTGTAAAACAGAAATTGAACTGATCATTTCCTGAGATCCCAAAATGAAAACATCTGGGAATATTATAGCCAAATTTCAGGACTGAGATAAAGGAGAAAATACTGCAAATATCCAGAAAGAGAATGTTAAAATATTAAAGAGTCAAAGTCAGATTACATAGATTTTAACAGCTTTTGCATCAAAGGCTTGGAGCATTTGGAATATAATAGTCTGGTAGGCAAAGGAGATTGTATTACATTCAACAATCAACTACCCAAAATAATTGTGCATAGTTTTTTAGAGAAAAAATGAATATCCAATGAAACAGGAGACTTTCAAATTTTCCTGAGAAAAGGTCAGAACTGAACAGAAAATTAGATTTTCATATTCTTGATTGAAGATGTTTTTGTGATTCTTAAGAGCTGTCTATTAAGGCAGTATAGCTTTGTAGTCAAAGACTGCAGGTGTATGTTAACTGTGATGGGATGTTATCAAAAAAGGATTTAGAAAAGAAGAGGAAGTTGGGGGGCAGAATTGGTTAATTATATCAAAAGAAGTGATGCAAAAGGAGGTGAACATTGAACATTAATCTCATTAAATCTGGTTCAACAAGAGAAGCACATAGGCACTCATTTGGATATAGAAACATATCCTACCTTCTGGGAGAAGTAGGGGTGAAGGAGGAAGAGGAAAAGGAGAGACTGATGGAAGGGAGGCAGCAATCAGAAGCAAAACACAGATGTGGAGGGGCAGGGTTAAAGAAGAGAGAGAGAAAAAAAGTATAATTGGGGGAAAACAGAATGGAATGACATATGTAGTAATCATAATGGTGTATATGAATGAGATGCTACAACAGGATGTTACAATATGCTGTTTAGAAGTAATACATTTGAAGCAGAGAAAACACAGAGTAAAGGTAAAAAACTGGAGAAGAATATATTATACTTCTATTTTCACAGGGTCTTTTGGTCTGCTTTTTCCTTTATACCTATGCCTAATATGGAAACATGTTTTTCAGGATTCATTTTTCATGAAATGTGTTTTTCATATGAAACTGCTTCCCATTTTGTTTTTGCATATATTTGGAAATAATAAAAAAATTTGATTTTTAATGCATATATTATCCTTTAGCTGAGGTAAAATAAAGCAACGGTAATAGTCCTGATTTCAGACAAAGCAAAAGAAGAATTGAGAATAATTTTTAAGATATAATTAAAAGAGACAAGGAAGGAAAATGAATCTTGCTAAATGTATCCTAGCCAGTGAAGTAATATCTATATAAAACATATACACACCAAAAGATAAAAAGAAATGAGTTACAGGAGGGAATAGACAATAAAATTATACTAATGGGACATCTTGACTTTCTCCTCTAGATAAATTTAATGACATATTAAAGAGGAAAGAAGTTAAAGAGGTGAAAAGAATTTTAGAGAAGTTATATATGATAGACCTTTGGAGAAAGCTCAATTGGAATAGAAAGGAATATACATTTTTCTTAGTGGTATATGGAATTTACATAAAATTGAACATATACTTTAAAAAAACCATTAAAAAACCTCACAATCAAATGAAAAATGACATAAATATTAAATGTATCCTTTTCAGATCATGATGAAATAAAAATTACATTTAATTATGGGCCATGGAATGATAGATTAAAAATTAATTGGAGGGGCGGCTAGATGGCACAGTGGATAAAGTACTGGCCCTGGAGTCAGGAGTACCTGGATTCAAATCTGGTCTCAGACACTTAATAATTACCTAGCTGTGTGGCCTTGGGCAAGCCATTTAACCCCATTTGCCTTGTAAAAACCTAAAATAAAATTAATTGGAAACTACATAATCTAATCCTAAATAATGACTAAATTAAAGAACAAATCATAGAAACAATAAATAAATTCATCAAAGAGAATGATAATATTAAAATAGTGAAATTTATGCAGTACTTAAAGAAAAGTGTATATCTCTAAATGCTTATACCAGCAAAATAGAGAGAGCAGAATAATGAATTAGGCATACACCAAAAATAGTTAGAAAAAGAACAAATTAAAAATGTCTAATTGAATATCAAATTGAAAATCTTATAAATCAAAGGTGAGATTATTAAAATTAAAAATAAGAAAACCATTGAACTAATAAATTGAAGAGCTGTGTTTATGAAAAACTAATAAAATAGATAAAGCACTTAATTTTATTTAAAAAGAAAGTCAAAAATTAAATTACCTGAATCAAACATAAAAAGGGTGAATTCACCACAAATGAAAGGAAAATAAAGTAATAATTAGGAAATATCTTGCCCAATTATACACTTGAAATTTTGACTAATTGAAATAGATGAATGTCTACAAAAATATAAATTTTATAGACTTAAGGTAGAAGATCTAGAATACTTAAAGAACCCAATCTTAGTAAAATAAATTGAAAAAGTCATCAATGAGTTCTATAAGAAAAAAAATATGTGGGGTAAGGTTGATTCTCAAGTAAATTCTATCAAATGTTTAAACAGCAATTAATTCCATTACTATATAAACTCAGGGAAAATAGACAAAAAAGTTCTATCAATTTTTTTTAATTTTACTTAAAAATTAAATTCATTGGAAAAGAAAAAGGTAATTGTTAAATCTTCATCAGAATTTCTGTAATATTTGTTAAAAGAATACAACTTTTGGTCTTTGAGCATGTATACATTAAACATATCAAGGATGAACCAGAAGTTTCTGAAACTGGCAAAGAGGACTTCAAAAGCATACCTCCTGATACCCCAGTCAGCATTCATTAAAAGAGTCTTAGAACACATTCAATAAGTATCTCTGAATCAACAAAGCTTGACAGGAATCATAGACTCAAACATCCTTCAGTGATGAAGGGAAAGGCAGTTCATTGTCAGAACAGGCATTATTAGAAAAAAAGTTTCCCCAAAGTTTCTATAATGGTACCTTGTTTAAGAAAGGAGAATTCTGTTTCACATAATTTACAATATGTTACTTCTTCATCTTTTGACCAAACCTTACCCTGTAACAACTTCTTGTTTTCTTTTATATCTTCTATTCTGAGTTTCAATTTGCTAAGCTTGCTACCTAGTTACTGAAAGGCTTATTTCTAAAGCTGGTATAATTTTTCAACTATTGATTTTCAGTCTGGAAACTCAAACTTTTTTAAGACTAATGATTTTGAGTTCCAAATTCTCTCCCTCATGCCCCTCCCTTTATTGAGAAAGCAAGCAATTTAACAAAGGTTATATATGTAGTCATGAAAAACACATTTCCATGTAAGACATACTATTAAAGAGAACACAAACAGAAAAAACCCTAAGGGGAAAAAAAGAAGCTAAAGTATTTGCATTTAGATTTTATCACTTCTTTCTCTGTAGATGGAAAGCACTTTTCATCATAAGACTTTTAGAATTTTCTTGGATCATTATATTCCTAATAATAAGTTATTTACACTAGATCAGCTTACAATTTTTCTGCTCCTGTTTAAATGTTTTCCTATTTCTGCTCATTTTACTTTGCATCCTTTTATGTTGCTTTTCTACAATTTTTCTCTTTACAAATACATACAAAGATAGTTTTCAACATTCATTCTTTTTCAATTTTTTGAATTTCACATTTTTATACCAATCTCCTTCCCCACTCCCACTCCCACGACAATGAACAATCTGATATAGATTTTACATGAACAATTGTGTCCAATATATTTCCAAATTAGGTATGTTGTGAAAGAAGAATTAGAGCTGAGAGGGCGGGTGATCATGAGAGAGAGAAATAATTATCATCCTATCTTTCTCCTATTTGTACTTCTATTTCTCCTTTCCTTTTATTCCTCCTTACCATTGTTTTGCTTCATATAGCTTCCTGCCTCACACTGTCCTTTCTCCTGTTCCCTCCTACTTCCCTGTAGGGTAGGATAACTTTCTAAACCTAATTGTTTAGAATGTTATACATTCCCTCTTTGAACCAGATGTGTTTATACTTTCCCTTTTTTCTCTCTCTACTAAAATAGGTTCCTTTTGCCTCTTTATGTGGTATTAACTATCCTCTAATGCCTTCACCTTCTTCTCCCAGTATAATCCTTTTTATACCCCATACTTTCTGTTCAATTACATTCCCTTCAATTTTCCCAATAGAAATATAATCCTCATGAACTATAGTACCATCATATTACAATCAATTTAATGTTTCATTCAACTGTCCTAAGAGAAATAAAAGTGTCAATAGTTACAGGTATTGACTTCCCATTTAGTTTTATTGACTAATGTTTTCCTTTCTATCTATCCTTTTATGTATCTCTTGATTCTAGTATTTGAAGATCAAATTTTCTGTTCAGTTCATGTCTTCTCATCAGCTAAGTTTGAAAGTCCTTTACTTCATTGGAATTCATCTTTTTTTTCCCCTGAAAGAATATGCTGAATTTTGCAAGATAGTTGATTCTTGGTTCTAATTCAAGCTTCTTTGCTTGCTGGAATATTATATTCCAGGCTTTCTAAACTCTTAATATTGAAGCTGACAAGTCCACTGTAATCCTGACAATGGCACCCTGTTACTTAAATTGTTTCTTTTTGGCAGTTTGCAGTATTTTCTCCTTTAGCTGAGAATTCTGAAATTTGGCTAAAATATTGTTTATTTTAGAATCCCTGGGGTGAGTGATAGATTCTTTCACAATTTATTTTATCTTATTCTTCTATAGTAATTAGAGTTAGTTTTCCATGTTAATTCCCAGCATGATATCTTCTAGGTAGACCAATAATTCATAAATTATCTCTCTTGGATCTATTATCTGAACCAGTTGTTTTTTTTCTAAGAGGTACTTTACATTTTCTTCTATTTTTTCAGTCTTTTAATTTTGTTTGATGGAATTCTGAAATTTCATAGTCAATAGCTTCCATTTGTTCAATTCTAATTTCTAATGTTTTATTTTCTTCAGTAAGTTTTTGTATTTCGTTTCCAATTGATTAATTTTACTTTTAGAGGAGCTGATTTTATTTTTCCATTTGATCAATTTTAGTTTTAAAGTTAGTTTTCTTCAGTTAGTTTTTCCATAATTCTCTTGCATGACTCTCATTTTCTTTATTTTTCTCCTTCTCTTTGCTTTTTTAAGTCCTTTTTTGAGCTTTTCCAAGAGATCTTTTTGGATTTGAGGTCTATATAAAAAAGTGCATGAGATATCACATGTAGGCAACCTTATTAAAATAGTAGTTTTTTATGGTTCATCTTTTTTTGTGTGTTTTTTCCTCACTGAGTTCCTGGGCACAGGGTGTTTAGTTTCAAATTCTTTGGACTGCAGCTAGAGTTTTGATCCCTGGCTTAGCACATGCCTGAGACATTGCCTATGGTGTTTCAGGTGCTGGCAGTTGATACCTAGTCCAACTCAGTCCCTTCTGTTGTAACAACACTCCTTGGGATTAAACTTTGTCTTCTGACCTGGGGTTGGGACCAAATCTGTTGGCCTGCTGCACCATTGTCTTGCTAAGCTTAGATTGAGCTGCACTATGCTAAAAGCCTCTCATGGGCTTTCCAGCTCTCTTCCCTACTTTGAGCTATACTCCTCTTTTATCCATGTGAGGCAAATCTTTAATGAAGTTCCTCCATGATATCTTGAGTTGAGAATTTGTTTCACTCTAGTTTTTTGGTGGATTCAGTCAATTTTAGGTCTGTTTAGAGATGACATTTAAAGCTGTTTTGTGAAAAGCTCCAGGAACTGCCTAGCTTCACACTGCCATCTTTGCTCCACCCCAGAAAGTCTTGATTATTTAATTATTTTCTTTCATCCCCTCTTCTGAACCCTGAAGCTTCTGACACATATCTATGTTAATTGCTTTAATATCTTCCAGTTGTCATCAAAGGCATATAAGAGTATTGTGTCTCTCATGGATGTCTCTTTCCAGTGACTTCATAGCAAACTCAGTTTCATGTTCCATGCTAAATTGCACTATGAGTTCATTCTCCCCATCTTGGAAATGTGATTCTCCTTGATGCTATTTGCACTTCTTGTCCTGAGACTGATAAGAGATTTTATGTCTGAAGTTCAGCTTCCATTTCTACTATGTTAACTAAATATTATTGTATTTTCATTAAAATTAGTTTACTTTAACTTCATAATTGATGATTTTCTTCTGTGCTATTGTTTTGTTCTGTTGTTAATTCTTTGATCAGTCTAGTGTTTGACTTTATTTTAATTGGGAAATCAGGATTTTTATATTATAAGCCTGCAAAATTTACAAATTAAATCTTTTACCTGGAGAGACAATAAGCTGCCAGAGGACAGGCTGAAAAGAAAGATATAGGTAAGACACCTGGGCAGAGGGAAAGAGAAAAGAAAACAACCATGAGATCTGGCTGGACTTGGACTGAAGTGAGCCAGGTCATGTTTGACTTTTCTAATGAATTAAAACTTAAATGGAGGGCGTGGCTAGGTGGCATAGTGGATAAACCACCAGCTCTGGAGACAGGACTTCCTGGGTTCAAATCCGGTCTCAGACACTTAATAATTAACTAGCTGTGTGGCCTTGGGCAAGCCACTTAACCCTGTTTGCCTTGCAAAAAGCCTTCATTCTCAGAGAGGAAATAACATACACAATAGGGTATAGAAATCTATCTTATCCTAGAGAAAAATAAGAAGAAAGGGATGGGATAAAGGGGAATGGGGGGAGGGAATGGGGAAGTAGGTGATAAAAGAGAGGGATGATCATGGGAGAGGGTACTCAGATACAACATACTTTTGAACAGGGACAGGATGAAAGGAGAGAGAGAACATAGAATAAATGAGAATAGAAAGGAATAGAGTGGAGGGAAATACAGCTAGGTATGGTGACTGTGAGAGAAGATATTGAAGCAACTTCTTTGGTGGACTTATGATAAATAAGATAACTCATCCCAGGGCCTGAACCATTGGAATCTGAAGACAAGCTGAAGTACATTTTTTTCTCATCTTCTTGGGTGGGGGGAGGGGGGTTATGTTTACTCTCATAGCAGGATCATTGTAATAATATAAAATAAATAAACTAGAAAAAAAAAGGAAAAAAAGAAAATTGGTCTTTAATTTTCTTTCTCCTATTTGACCCTTCTTGATTTCACAGAGGAAATTCAATAGAACTCTTACACCTATTTTTTCAAATAGTTTATGTAGAATAGGAATTAATTATTCTTTAACTATTTGATTGAATTCACTTGTAAGTCCATTTGACCTTGGAGATGTTTTCTTCACCTCATGGATGAATTGTGCAATTTTTTTTCTGAAATGCCTTATTTAAATGTTTAATTTCCTTTAGTCTGGGCAATGCATATTTTTGTAAATATTCATCCATTTCATTTAAATTGTCAGATTTATTGGAATACAGCAAAATAGCTCTGAATTGTTACTCGAATTTCCTCCCCAATGGTGGTGAATTCACCATTTTAATTTTTTAATTTGGGTAATGTGATTTCTAATTTCTTTTTTTAATCAAATTAAGTAAAAGTTTAATCACTCCATTGGTTTTTTCATAAAACCAACTCCTAGCTTTGTTTTTAATTAGTTTTCTTTCAATTTTCTTCATCTCTCCTTTGATTTTTCAGAATTTCTAATTTGATATTTATTTGAGTACTTTTAATTTGTTCTTTTCCTAGCATTTTTAGTTGCATGCCTAATTTACTGATATCTGTTTCTGTTTTGTTCATTCATATAAAATTTTCCCTAATACCTGCTTTGACTACATTGCACAAGTTTTGGTATATTGTTTCATTATTGTCTATGTTTGGAAAGAATTATTAATTATTTCTATGGTTTTATTTGATTCACTCATTTTAAAAAACAGATTCCAATTAATTTTTAAGTTTCCCTTTTCATGGTCCTTTATAACATATGATTTTTATTGCATCATGATGCAAAAATGATACATTCAATATTTTACCTTTCTGCATTTGATTGTGAGCTTTTTATGGTTAATTTTTGTGTAGATGCCATATACCACCAAGAAAAAAGTATATTCACTTCTCTCCCATTCAATTTTCTCTAAATGTCTAGTATATCAAATTTTTTCTAAAATTCTATTCACTTCCTTTGCTAGTTTCTTCTTTAATTTGTGATTAAATTTATCTAATTATGAGAGAGGGAAATTGGGTTCCTCCACTAATGTAGTTTTGCTCTCTACATCTTCCTGTCACTCATTTTGCTTCTCCTCTAAGAATTTGAATGCTATACATAATTGTTTATTATTGATATTACTTCATTATCTATGGTATCTTTTAGGGAGAGGTAGTTCCCTTCCTTATCCTTTTAATGAGTTTTATTTTTGCTTTTTCTTTGTCTGAGGTCTGATTTTTTTTTTTACCTGAACCAAAATATAATCTGCTCCAGCCTTTTACCTTTACACTGTGTGTAACTCTCTGTTTAAAATGTGTTTCTTGTAAACAGCATGTGATAGGTTTTGGGTTTTTAATCCACTCTGCTTCCATTTTGTGGGAGAGTTAACCCCATTCACATTCACACTAACTCTTTTTTAACCTCCATCCTATCTCCCCATTGTTTATACTATTCTTTCTCTTTTCACCTTATCCCTCATCACCAGTGTTTAGCTTCTGAACACTGCTTCTCTCAATTGGCTCCCCACTATCTGCCTCTTCCCTCCTTACTATCAGTCCCTCCTATCCTTCTCTTCCCCTCCTAATTTCCTGTAGAAAAAAATAAATTTCTAAACTCAACAGAGTGTACATGTTATTCTCTTTTTGAGTCCTTGTATAATGAAAATAAGATTCAGCCAATTCTCACCCTTTCCCTTCTTTCCCTCTACTGTAACAGGTGCTTTGTACCTTTTTGTGGGTTGTAGTTTGTCCTATTCTACCTCTCCCTTTCCTCTTTTCACAATACAATCCCACCTTTTTGTAGGATAAGAAACAGCTTTAATTACACACATATATCATCACAAATTTTGCCTTAAAAATCTCCTTGGGAAACGTACATAAGGCTTCTTGTAAGATGTAAAATATATGATTTTGATTATATGAAATGAAAAAGTTTTGCACAAAGAAAAGCAATACAACTGAGATTGGAAGGAAAGCAAAAAACTAGTAAACAATTTTTACAAGTGACTCTCATAAAGGCTTCATTTCTCAAATAGACAGAGAACTGAGTCAAATCTCTAAGAACAGAAATCATTCTCCAGTTTATAAATGGTTAAAGGATATAAACAGAGAATATTCAAAAAAATGGAATTTCTCTATCTCTTGCTGCTGGGCTTTCTTGTAAAGTGTAAAAATGCTGAGGATTTATGTGGATTTATCCTGCAACTTTGCTATAATTGTTAATGATTTAAACTAATTTTAATTGATTTTCTAGAATTCTCTAAGTAAACCATTATATCATCTGTAAAGAGTAATATTTTTATTTCCTCATTAGTTATTCTAATTTTTTCAATTTCTTTTTCTTATCTTATTAGCTAAAACTAATATTTTTAGTCTAATGGTGAATAATAGTGATGATATGATGGGCATTCTTGTTTCACCTTAGATTTTATTTGGTAGGCTTCTAAGTTATCTACTTTATAGATAATGCTTACTGATGGTTCCATTTATTTTATGCTCTCTAATGTTTTTAATAAGAATGGATGTGATATGAAATAAATAAATAAATAATAGGAGCAACTAGGTGGTGCAGTGGATAGAGCACCAGCCCTGGAGTCAGGAGCACCTAAGCTCAAATCTGGCCTCAGATACTTAATAATTACCTAGCTGTGTGGCCTTGGGCAAGCCACTCAACCCATTTGCCTTACAAAAACCTAAAACAAACAAACAAATAAATAAATAAATAGACATAAGAATGGGTGCTATATTTTGTCAAAACATTTTTCTGCATTTATTAAGATAATCATATGATTTTTGTTCATATGGTCAATTATGCTGTTATTTCTCTTAATATTGAACCAGCACAGTATTTTTGGCATAAATCCCACCTGGTCATAATGTATGATTTCATGATACATTGCTGTAATCTGTTAGTATTTTTAAAAATTTTTGAATCAATACTTATTAGGGACACTGGTCTATATTTTTCTTTCTGTTTTGTTTTTTTGTGGTTTCTATATCAGCATCCTTTTGTGTCATAAAAGGAATTTTGGAATTGAGATCAGAAGTTCCCAAAGCCCAAAGTGGAGCTATCACCATCTGTCATTGCTGTGAAAAAGCCACATTATTGATCATGGCTCAACTGTGGCTTGAACTTTGACTGCACTTTGGACTTTGATTACCTTTCTTTGCAGTGATTCTTTGTGGTCATAGAACATTGCCTGAAATATGAACTAAAATAAGAACATTTTTTTCTGAGTTACAATCAATTTGGGGACCCTTGGAATTTGTGAAGAAGCTGTACCCAGAAGCAGAGGAGATAGCAACTAGTCTCAGAGATTTGTCCAACCTGGCCATGCCAGAGTATGGTTATAATAGACCTTCATGCAAAAATCATTGTTTATTATATGTATTGCTTGATAATTCAAAGATGGAAGAAGAAGGAGCAGTTTTCACTGGGCTTCTAGTAGGACTGAATGTGATGAATGCTCACTTAAATATTCCTATTAAAAACACTAGAGAACATAGGAATAAATGAAGTTTTCCTTAAAATTATAAGCACTACCTATCTAAAACCATGTACAAGCTAGAAGCATTCCCAATAAGATCAGGGGTGAAATAAGAATGTCTGTTATCATCACTATTATTCACTATCATATTAGAAATGTTAGATTTAGCAATAATAGAAGAAAAAGGAATTGAAGGAATTAGAATAGGCAATTAAAAAAACAAAGCTCTCACTCTTTGCAGATGATATGATGGTATATTTAGAGAATCCTTAAAAAAGTTATTCAAAAAATACTTGAAATAATTAGCACTTTATTAAAGTTGCAAGATATAAATAATTCAGCATTTCTATATATTGCAATCAAAGCACAGAAGCAAGAGATAAAAAGAGAAATTACATTCATAGTAATTGTAGACAACATAAATTACTTGGGAATCTACTCAAGTAGTTTCTGAGAAATATATGAAACTATATGAGCTATAAGAAATTATATGAAAACAATTGCAAGACCCTTTTTACCCAAATAAAAGCCCATCTAAATAATTGGACAGTTGTCAAGTGTTCATGGATAGACTGAGCTAATATAATAAAAAAGGCAATTCTACCTAAATTAAATTATTTATTCAGTGCTATACCAATCAAATTACCAAAAATTGTTCATTGAACTAGAAAACAAATTACAACAAAATTCATTTGGAAGAACAGAAAATGAAGAGTATTTAGGTAATTAATGAAAAAAATATAAAGGAAGGTGGCCTAGCTATATTAGATCTAAAATTCTGTTATAATCAGCAGTGCTCAAAATTGTTTGTTTCCATCTAAGAAATAAATTGGTAGATCAGTAGAATGGATTAAGTACAAAAGAAACAGTGGAAAACGGCAATAGTAACCTTCTGTTTCTGAAATCCAAACAGTCCAGGTTCTGGGACAAGAATTCACTCTTTAAGAAAATCTTCTAGGAAAACTGGCTATGGCAGAAACTAGGCATAGAATAAAATCTCATTCCTTAAACCAAGATAAGGTCGAAACAGGTGCAGGATTTATAAATAAAAGATGATATCATAAGTCAGGAGAACAAGGAAATGTTTATCAGATGAATGGAAAGGGAGGAGTTTATGACAAAAAATAAACAAAGAACATTATAAAATGCAAAATGGAGAATTCTGATTGCATTCAATTAAAAAGCTTTTGCACAAATAAAACCAATATGGTCAAGATTAAAAGTAATGCAATAAGTAAGATGGTAAAGAACTTTTATAACTGGTGCTTCTGATATAGGATTCATTTCTAAAATACAGAGAATTGGGTCAAATTTAGAAGAAAGCAAGTAATTCCTAAATTAGTAAATGATCAAAGAATATTATTAGGCATTCATCAGATGAAGAAATTAAAACTATCTATAGTCATATGAAAAATTGTTGCAAAACTTATTGATTACAGAATTCCAAATTAAAACACCTCTGAAGAACCACTTCACACCTATCAAATTGACCAATATGACAAAATAGAAAAATGATTAATGTTGAAGGGGATGTGGGAAAATTGGGGTACTTTTATTGGTGGTGGGGTCATGAACTAATTCACCTTTTCTCAAAAGTATTTTGGACCTTTGCCCAAAGGACAATAAAACTGTGCGTATCCTTTGATCTAGGTCTATATATCCCAAAGGGATCACAAGAAGGTAAAAAGCCCACATGTATACAAATATTTATAAGCAGTTCTTGTTTTGTAGTGGCAAAGAACTGAAAGTTAATCAAAAGATAACAAATTGAAAGCCCATCAATTGGGGAATGGCCAAACAAATTATCATATATGACTTTGGTGGAGTTGTGAGGATTTTAGATTACTCTCTGTCTTAGGGAAGAGGGAGCAAGGAAAAGAATTAGAAAAATTGTGGGGGAGCAGGTAGGTGGTGCAGTGGATAGAGCATTGGCCCTGGAGGACCTAAGCTCAAATCCAGTCTCAGACACTTAATAATTACCTAGCTATGTGACCTTAGGCAAGTCACTTAACCCCATTGCCTTGCAAAAAGAAAAAAGAAAAAGAAAAGAAAGTGGAAATCAAAAGCTTACAAAAGATGTATGCTGAAAATTATTTTTGCATATAAGTGGAAAAAATAAAGTGAAATAACATTTAAAGAAACAGTGTTAACCTTATACCTCAGGTTGAAGTCAATCCCTCTCTAACCAATTTTCCAACTGAAGAAAAATATTGAACACTATTGGACTCATCTCATGTGGCAATGCATTTGGTGCTCACTCTTTTCCAGCTCAGATTTACAAGGCAAGGGACCCTCCCCTCATATAAAAATTGACTATAATTTTCCAACTTGTATGTCAAAAAGTGTTCAAGGATGCCTCCATTGTTCATCTCCATAAAGATAAAGAAAATAGACTGTCCTGTAACAACAATTTCAGGAAATTTGTATGTGACATTCTTTGATCTGAATATGGCCTTTGATACCATCAGCTGTGAGACTTATGAAAAATTATGTCAAAATTTCATTGTCTGGAGAAGTTAATCAGTATAATGTATCAATTTTGCGATGTATAATGTATAGTACACTTGCATTTTCCTAGTCAGCAGTAGAGTGAAGCAGGAGTTTTTACATGATTGTTTAAGCAATGATATCAGACTGCACTAATGGTGCATAATATAACTTGAAAAGGATACAAGCCAAGATAAAAGTGGAGGGAAGGTTGGTGCATGTTATTTTTTCCCAGGTGATTGTACACACACTGTAACCTCGGAAGATAAGATGCAATGAAGTATGAATCAATTCTCTGCTATATGTGCTATTTTTATTAATGCCAAGAAAACACAGGTTCTTCATCAGCCAACACCACATCAATTACACATGGAACCATCAATTAATACAAGTGGAGAAATTTTGAACATTGCAGATAAGTGCACTTATCTTGACAGAATACTTTCAGGGATATTTCTATATGTGATGAGGTTGATGCTTTTTTACTAGAATTACTGCAACTAGCTCAGTTGTTTGGGAAATTCCAAAGGAAAGTGTAGGAATGAAGAAATATTACACTGCCTATCAAACTGAAGGTCTACAGAGCTACTAGGCTGACTTCATTATTACATGTCTGTTATGCCTGGAAATCACCATGCTAGAAAATGGAATTATTTTTGTTTAAATTGTCTTATGAAGATTCTGAAGGTCATTTAGCAAGAATGGAAGAGGGAGCAAAGAAGAGAATTAGGAAAACCGGGGGGTGGGGCAGGTAGGTGGTGCAGTGGATAGAGCATTGGCCCTGGAATCAGGATGACCTAAGCTCAAATCCAGTCTCAGACACTTAATAATTACCTAGCTAAGAAAAGAAAAAGAAATGGAAGGAATTAAAATTAGGAAAGAAAAGACAAAACTCTCCCTCTTTGCAAATTACATGATGGTATACCTGGAGAATCCCCCCAAAAAAAATCATCTAAAAAACTATTAGAAATAATCAGCAACTTTAGCAAAGTCACAGGATATAAAATAAACCCTCATAAATCCTCAACATTTCTATATATGACTAACAGGATGCAGCAGAAAGAGCCAGAAAGAGAAATCCCATTCACAGTAACTTCAGACAATATAAAATACTTGGGAGCCTACCTGCCAAGGCAGACTCAGAAATTTTTTGAAAACAATTACAAAATACTTCTCACACAAATAAAATCAGATTTAAATAACTGGGCAAATATCAACTGCTCATGGATAGGTCAAGCTAATATAATAAAAATGACAATTCTACCATAATTAAACTATTTATTTTTTAATTAAACTACTTATTTAGAGCTCTACCAATCAAAATTCCAAAAAATTACTTTAATGAGTTGGAAAAAATTGTAAGTAAATTCATATGGAGAAAAAAAAATTGAGAATTTCCAGGGATTTAATGAAAAAAGTGCCTACCATATCTAAGTATCAGTCATCAAAACTGTCTGGTACTAGCTAAGAAATAGACTGGTGGATCAGTGGAATAGACTAGGAAATGATTATACTAATCTGCTGTTTGATAAACCCAAAAAGTCCAGCTATTGGACTCTTTCATAAAAACCTGTTGGGGAAATTGGAAGTTAGTATGGCACAAAATTGGATTAAGCCAACCTCACACCGTATACCAAGGCAAGATCAAAATCAATACCAGATTTAGACATAAAAAAAATATTATAAGCAAACTAGGAGATCAAGAAATAGTTTGCCCTGTCAGATCTATGAAAGGGAAGCAGTTTATGACCAAGGAAGAAATGGAGAACACCATTAAAAACAAACTAGATAATTTTGATTACATTAAATTAAAAGGCTTTTGCACAAACAAAACCATTGAAACCAAGATCAAGAGAAATGTAGTAAATTGGGAAACAGTTTTTACAATTAGCATTTCTGAGAAAAGAACTCATTTCTAAGATATAAAGAGAACTGATTCAAATTTTTAAAAAAAACAAGCCATTTGGGGCGGCTAGGTGGCTAATGGATAAAACACCGGCCCTGGAGTCAGGAGTACCTGGGTTCAAATCCGGTCTCAGACACTTAATAATTACCTAGCTGTGTGGCCTTGGGCAAGCCACTTAACCCTGCTTGCCTTGCAAAAAAAAACTAAAAAAAAAGCAAGCCAATCCCCAATTGACAGTCAAAGAATGTGCAAAGGCAATTTACAGATGAGGAAATCAAAGCAATCCAGAGCCATATGAAAAATTACTCTAAATCACTACTTATTAAAGAAATGCAAATTAAAGCATCTCTGAGGCTTCACACCTCTCAGACTGGCCAATAGGACCAGAAAGGACAATGAAGGGATGTGGGAAATCTGGATAGTAAGACATTATTGGTGGAGCTGTGAACTCATCTGACCTTTCTGGAGAGCAATTTGGAATTATGCCCAAAAGGGAAGCAAAAATATGTATACCCTTTGATCCAGCAATACCATTACTGGGTCTATACTCCGAAGAGATTATGAAAAAGGGTAAAAACATCACTTATACAAAATCATTCATAGCAGCCCTGTTTATGGTGGCAAAGAATTAGGAATTAAGTGAATGTCCTTCAATTGGGAAATGACTTAACAAACTGTGGTATATGTATGTGATGGAACACTATTATTCTATTAGAAACCAGGAGGGATGGGAATTCAGGGAAGCCTGGAAGGATTTGTATGAACTGATGCTGAGTGAGATGAGCAGAACCAATAGACCATTGTATACCCTAACAGCAACATGGGGGTGATGATCAACCTTAATGGACTTGCTCATTCTATCAGTGCAACAATCAGGCACAATTTTGGGGTATCTGTGATGGAAAATACTGTCTCTATCCAGAGAAAGAATTGTGGAGTTTGAACAAAGACCAATGACTATTACCTTTAATTTTTTTAAGTTATCTTTTTTTTAGTTGAATTAAGCCTTTTATTTAATGTTACAAAAAATATTTAGTCAAACAGACCAAAACCCATGTCATCATTGGACTCCTCGGATTCTTCTTTTGTTTTGCTTCCTCTTTCTTCTTCTCCTCAGCTGGGGCAGCTGCACTATCAGGAGCAGCACCTCCAGCTGCTGGGGCAGGTCCACCAACTCCTACATTGCAGATGAGACTTTCAATATTGACATTGGACAGAGCCTTTGAAAATAATCCAGGCCAGAATGGTTCAACATTCACACCTGCTGCTTTAATGAGGGCATTAATTTTATCTTCCATGACCTTAACTTCATTGTCAGAAGGATGAGGGTGGAGTAGATGCCCGTGAGCTCAGAGCTGGCCATTTCAGGGGATGGAGGAGAGTTGTTTGTAGTGGTGATAGCTGCCAGCTGAAGTGGAGTTACCTCAACACGGCCTTAGCTTCCAAAGAAGAACTGAGCACCTTACAGACAACTGAGGAGCTAAGTTATCTTATTGTGTAAATTTGCTATCTCTTATAACTTTATTTTTCTTCCTTAAGGATATGATTTTTCTCTCATTAAATTCAACTTATATCAAGTTATAGCATGGAAGCAATGTAAAGACTAATGGACTGCCTTCTGTGGGGGGTGGAGGGAAGGAAGCAAGATTAGGTGGCAAATTGCAAAATTCAAAATAAAAAAAAGAAGAATGGATATTGAGGTCCTTTTCCAAGCTGAATCTCCAACTATTTAAACTCTACTATAGATAACAGAACTCTAGTGTGCTGACCACAAAGTTTGAATGTCAAATGTACATTTGCTTACAACATTGCTTTAAGGAGAACTCACTCTTATGCTGGTCAGAAAAAGCAGTACAAG